>NC_056737.1:129595379-129702879 GCF_019279795.1 Protopterus annectens
CCTTTCCGTTTTCCTCGTATTCTCCGCATTACCTTCCTATATCCCTGGTTGTTGCCGGTGAGGCCGTCACATGACTGGTTTCGGGAACGTAGTCATCCTCGTGCACATGCATTTGTACGCGCATTCTTTACTGTCAGCGCATCTATTTCCTAACACGCCAGTCCTGATGCTGTGATGTGCATTGTACAGCCCAGATTTGCTGTCCTCCAATATCCTTCCTCCTACAGTGGCACACCCCTCTGTGGTTGACATGTATCTCATGTAGGCCACTCCTCGGTGTCGTACCGCTACGCCGTTTGCTCCATCCTTACGCTGGCGCCGTTTTTGCGATTCACTATTATCTGCCTCATTTGCATGGAATTGACTACTAATACCTGGTTACGGCGCCGGACACCGCCACCACTCCTTGACAACCATTGCGCTGGGGTTGCAGCTTTACATACATACTATGGTGTGTGGTGGCTGTGCAGCTGATTTGTGTTCTAATGCTCTTTTCGGACATTGTCATATTATTTCATTGCTTTACAACTTCTGTGCACATATCCCGGGGGTCTGCTGTTCTTTCTACGTACGTGCCATTTATGTCATTTTTTACATTTTGTGCATATTTTCTTTGGACATTCTCGGTGCCTTTCCACATTGGCATATTGCACCTATATGATACCTGACTTTGACAGCCTTCCGTTACTCCTCCGGTATGTTTGGGTAAATGTAAACCGTTTTTTTTGGTTTACATTGCCGTGCCCTTACGGTACGCCTGCGCCACTTCGTGGATCGCTATTTGCCCTCATTTGCATGGTGCAATACCGCACACAGTGTGTTTTGCATACCTACGCCGGGGGACGGTCCGGCGCACGCCGGTAGTGCACGTGGAATTCATTCATACCTGAATCGCTGAGCAGCCATATTTGGCGTTATAACGCCGACGCTATGCTGGCGCCTGGCGCAACGTTCATGAATCCCGGGGATTCTCTTTGTTGTAAAGCAATTCACAAGAACTGCTACCTACATCAACGTTCACTTCCTCGTTCTGTTCCTCTTCTGGTTCTTCCTCTGATTCCGGTAGTGTGCTGGTTGCTGGGTTTGTGGTTTATTCAACGGTTCTGAAAATGTTCACCTTGGCCGTTGTGTGGGCTGTCATTATTAGATGTGTTGTAGTATGATTTTAGTTGCTGGTGGATCCTTTCACTTCTACAAGATACAGTCTGTGCTGCCAGTAATGATTTTCAAAGATACCAGTACGACTACAATAGGACTTTCTCTAGTATAGAGCAGTTCATTAACAAATCAAAGTCTATTAAAATAACAAAGTTGAACAGAGACCAGGCAGCATATAACAACAAATCAGCATACCCAAAACCACCCACATGTCGGCAGTGAAACCCTAAAGGCCAAGAGAGTAGCAGGGGTGTGTCTACTATGAATGAGGAGGTCGACAACCTTGATTTTCATGTCGAAGAAGTGGCAGCACAGACTGTACCTCGTAGGAGTGAAAGGATCCACCAGCAACAAAATTCATAGTACAACACATCTAATAATGACAGCTCACACAATGGCCAAGGTGAAAATTTTCAGAACCATTCACTAAACCACAAGCCCCAGCAACCAGCACACTACCAAAATCAGAGGAAGAACCAGAAGGGGAACAGAACGAGGAAGTGAACGTTGGTGCAGGTAGCAGTTCTTGTGAATTGCTTTGCAACAAAGAGAATGACTTTATTATCTACAGTTCCTCTGGCCGGACTATAGATGAGCCCTTAGTGGAGCTATTTGCTAAAGGGTTGACTTTTGTGTCATATTATCGAGCAAACCTTGTCTCTTCACTTATAGACCTAAAACTGTTTGTGTGTAAACTTAACCTAAATCTCATCTTAGGTGAAAATACTACCAGAAAAGATGATTTCCATATTCCTAGTGCATTTAATCCACCCTTGCACCCAATCTTAGATCTGTTCGAGCAAATTTGTGAGTTGGACTTCAGGAATGAATTGGTGAAAAATAAAACCAACAAGAATTTTGTAAGAAATATTACTGTAAGAGAGAGACAATTATTAAATGAATTGCAAACGGCCGGTTTGAGAATAATGAAACTTGACAAGGGAGGGGGACTGGTTATGATGAACATTAGTGACTATAGTACTAGAATGTTACAAATACTCAACACAGATGCTTACAAAGAAGTTTCTAGAAATTAGTTAAATACAGCTTACAGTCACGTTAAATCTTTCATATATGAATTGTTCATTGACAGCAGAATAGATATTAATCTATTCAACTACTTATCTATGCCAGCGCACAGAATACCTAATATCTTTGTGGTACCTAAAATGCACAAAGGTATAAGCAACCCTCCCTTGCGACCACTAGTTGACGCCAGAAATAGCATAACATATGCATGTGCAAAATATGTGGATTCTGTGCTACAAAAATATGTAACTAGTGAGAAACAAATTTGCAAGGACTCTTGGTCATTCCTTTACTGTCTAAATAATTTACAATATGACAATAGTTACAATTTTTTAACAGTAGATATTAAGGACATGTATACGTCCATCCCACACATGGAGGGCATAGAGAGAATTAGCCACATTCTGATAATCAAGGGTGTACCTAATAATACAACAAGTTTGCTTAGTGAACTATTGGACATTATTTTGTCCAATAACTATATAATCTTTGACAAAAGATTGTTTTTACAACTATCAGGGATAGCCATGGGGTCCCCGTGTGGAACCAGTTTCACCAATTTAGTAATGGCTGACTGGGAACACGAATTTGTCCTACAGAACAACTGGGTCCAAGACAAGGTACACTACTACACTAGATTCTTGGATGACATCTTCATGGTGATAAGGGGTGACAACAACACAGCTAATGCAATTGTCAGCTACTTTAATGAGACAACTGACTTTTTGCAGTTCACATCACAATTTGGTGCAAATTCCATATCATACTTTGATGTTCTGATTTGTAAAGATACAACTAGTGAATGCTACAACGCATGTATATATAGAAAAGAAACTTATTCTAATAGTGTCTTGCACTTTTCCAGCTGTCACCCCTACCACCAGAAGAAGTCAGTAGTAAAAGGATAGTTGGTCAGGGCAGCTAGGATGACCTCCCTATATAGCGACTTCTACTTAGAATGTAACAACTTGAAGGAGATGTTCACTAGGAGGGGATACTCTATACAGATGTCGAATCTGCTCACTAAAGAGGTGATTTACGAGTGTACGAATGGAGTGTACAAACCTATTTTAAGTCAAAATCGAATTGATAAACTCACTGATACTATAGGTATACATACTGAAGGGAACACCAACAGTAATGTACTCCAGAATTTTAGTATTTTTTAGTAATTTTAACCAGGAAAAGCCAAAAGAAGAACAACAATAATTTCATTATTTCATTCAGTGTAGATGCTTTTGACTTATGTGGGATCATCAGGAAGAACTGGGACCTACTATGGTCAGATGCTTTTATAAGTAAGAAAGTGGCTCACACACCTAGAGCTACCTTCAAAAGAGGAGCTAATTTAAAAAAATCTAGTTGAAAGAAACTCTAAAACACTAGTCAGTAGATGTGAGATGTATAAATGTGTTATGTGTAAGTACTGTAAACATATGGATGTGGGTTCGAAGTTTAAGATCAAAGGCATTCATTACACCACCAGATTTAGATTAAACTGCCAGTCTAAAGGGGGTCATATACCTAGCCCAATGGCAAATGTGTCCCGCATTCTATATAGGGAAATCAGATAGGAAACTGCGGAAAAGAATATATGAACATCTATACCACATTGGCAAATTGAGTGAAGACAGTGCCCTAGTTAAACACACCCGTGAATACATGGATCACAGGTTTTTATTCAGGCAATAGACCAAAATTGTACCCGATAACATGGGGGGTCCAGTTTCACTGGAGTTAGAACATTTAGAATTAATATGGCAGTCAAACACCAATGCAGGGCAGTATTCAGGTCTAAATGAAAGATGTTCTATTGTATGTATTCTGAAATCAAAAAGCCTTACTAGATAGGGTTTTACGTACAGAATTCACGTAAGGTATGTATTAATTGTACATAAGATCTTAAAAATCAACAATAGTATGACCGAACATGGGTTCACCATGTCATTTTAGTATTTTAGATATTTGGTACTTATAAAGTACAAAAACCTTTGTAGGTATTTTATGGTATATAAGAACATTTAGTATTGTTTCTTCTGCAGGGTTAGGGTTTGAGTTTTGCATGTGGGTGTGTCTAAATGTGTTTGTGACACCTTTGTAGTCTTTAGAAACTATAGTTTCTACGAGTACTAGTTTCCAATTTGTTGTGAAGAAGAATGAAATGAACTGATTAACTAATACTGGTTAATTACCTAACTAATTAACTACTGCTCATTGACTACTTTAGGGCATGCTCTCAATGTTGTTTTTATCTGAAGAAGTCACAGTATTTACTGTGACGAAAAGCACTTCATTTTGGATTAAACTGCTTGTTCTTACGTTTTGTGTTTGGTGCCTTCCTTCCTGCAACCAGTTTTCACTCTAAAATCCCACAGTCGTATTTGTATATGAATATGTCCAAAAGCCTCTTTTCTTCTGATATTTTACTTTTACAGTGAGCTTCCCAGCTGTATTGGTCTTCATAAGGTTTTCTTCTCAGCTGCTTATCTATAAAATCTTTGCCTTCCACTTTACCTGAATTCTGCTGTTTTCTGCAATCAGAGATGAACAAACGAGCAGGTCTTCCTGAAAGCATCTTGGATGGTATACATAAACTTTTCTGTAATGTACAAGGCCACTTTGCATGGACTTGTGTTGTTTGTAAATGAATAGCAGTTCTGAAAAGCTTGCTATACATCTGGCTGCAGTTAAAACCTTGATGCTCAGCTGCCAAAAAGAACAGAGTGCACAGTTCATCTTCTAATGTTATTTATGAATACTGCCCTATGTAGATTTGCACAGTCTAACACTGCATCCCGAATCTAGTTAAAACATCTATATTGACAAATGTGCTGTACATGTGACTTTCACTTATTAATTCAGGAAAGACAATGCTGCTCCCATCCAGGATGTCCACCAACAAATGCATTTATGTTTCACTGTCTATAAATTATTATTTCCATTTTCAATGGTGCATGCTAAATGATTTTCACACATTGCTGATATCGGTGTCTGTCAGTTTTTTTATATACATATATATACATATATATATATATATATATATATATATATATATATATATATATATATATATATATATATATATATATATATATATATATATATACATAGCCATAGTAGGAATATCAGTTTGATGCATTTTCTGTTAATTTCATTTGTGTATTTTTTATAGATATAATAAATTATAGTTATAATATTTATAGTTATAGATATATAGATATAATATATATGCACATTATGTGTGTGTATGTGTGTGCATGTGTGTGTGTGTGTGTGTGTGTGTGTGTGTGTATATGTATATATATATATATATATATATATATATATATATATACACACATATATACATATCTTTATAGATATAGATATATGTATGTATCTATTTCAAATGATCTGTAAATATTATCAAAACCCTCAGGGTATAATTATATATACCAAATCGAAGATCACACCCCAGTGGGGAAAATGGTACATTCCCTAGTCCCCACTGTGTTGAGATCCCAGTCAAAATATTCAATGAACTGCATAGTCAGTCATGTTCATAGGTTCACAGGTGTGTACTAGGCTAATGGCCTTGGGGCCTTTTACAAGCCTAGCCATAGGATTACCCTGGCATCATGCCACCCAATCTTAGTTCCCAGTGTCTGTCGAGTAGAGCCACTGGAGTCAATCCCAGGGTGAATTTTCTATTTCCCATCCACTCATTGAGATTTCTCTTGAAGAGGGTCAGTGAGGTGCTCTGCTTGACATGTATGGGAAGTCTATTCCATAGCATGGGCAGTCTCTGGGTTATGAACCTGTCCTTCCAGTATGTTCTGTTGATTGTGGTAATAAGGTTGAGGTCTCTGGAGTGTGTGGTGTGGAGGGATTGGGATTTCTTTAGATGTAGCATTTCTAACAGAGCTGGGTCAGACATGGCTTTGTAAGTCAAGCAGAGATCACCTCTAAGTAGGTGATATGAGACAAAGAATAGCTGTAGTTTTTTGAGTCTGTCCATATAGGACAAGTGTTTAAGGCCTAGGATCCTCTTTGTGAGGTACTTTTGCGGCCTCTCCAGTTGTTGCAGGTGTCTAGTGAGGTACATGCCAAATGGGGCATTGTACCTGATGACTGGCCTAATGAGGGAAGAGTAGAAGGAGACAATGACCTCTTTCTTCCCGGATGCAAAACCCTTAGTAATGAGATGTGCCACATAGAAGGACATTCTGACCAGAGTGGCAATGTGATGATTAAAAGAGAGGTTGCTCTCAACCTGTGTTCCCAGATTTCTTATAATGCTTCTGTGTTCAGTGGACTACCATCAATGTGGTAATTCATGAGAACTGGGATTTTCCCAAAGGGGATGATGGCACATGTTTTGGCATTGAGCTTAAGGCCATGGTTCTGACACCAGTTGTTGGTCTCAGTGAGGCCATTCTGTAGGATGCCAACATCACCTGGGGAGTTAATAATAGCTCCCAACTTGCAATCATCTGTGAACTTTGTCAGCCAAAGTCCCTTCATGTTGGCCTGGACTTCAGAGAAGTAGATACGAAACAGGAGAGGACCCAGGACCAAACCTTGTGGGACTCCACTCATGACTAGTCGGCAGTCTGATTTGGTGTCAGCTACTTTCACACTGTGGGTTCTATCTGTGAGCCCGTTTGCAACCCACTTAGTGATATAGGGGTTGATGCCTAGCTTAGTGAGTGTTTCTATGATTCCTGAGTGGGGAATTGTATCAAAGGCCTTGACCAGATCAGGGTAGGCTGTATGAACCACCTTGCCTTCATCCACAGCTCTGGTGACTGACTCAAAGAAGTTGACCAAGTTGAGCAGGCAAGATCTACCCTTCACAAAACCAAACTGTATGGGATCCAGTGTTTGGAGGTTCCCTATATCCTTGTTTATTAGGTCCATGATGATACATTCCATAGCTTTGCATATCAGACTCATCAGGCTAATGGGGTGATAGTTCCCAGGGTCTGCAGTCGTTCCTCCTTTGTGAACAGGGATGACTGTAGCAGTGAGCCATTTGGTAGGGACAAAGCCTGAGGTGAGGCTTTGATTGAATAGAGCACACAGGTAAGGTGCCAGTTCACTCTGTAGTTCATGTAAAACATAGCCAGGAATGTTATCAAGTCCCATAGAAGCTGTATTCTTAGCCTTGGACAGCGCTGTTTTACCTGTGCAGCAGTAATACTGGGTGCCTGGCAATCTACTGGTAATGTGATTGGTCCTTTGGAGGGGAGAGGGGTAAAGTTGACACTGAATCTGTCGAACAGTATATTGGCAATATCTGTTGGCTCGGTATAGGAGGTACCATTGTGCAGTAGCTCAGAGCATATCTGGGTATTGCCATGGAGATTCTTTACATAACTATAGAAGGCCTTGTGGTTATCTTTACTATCTGCTGCAATTCTGTTTTCATAACTAGCTTTAGAGGATTTGATGAGAGATCTCAACATTTTGTTGAGGCTGATAAGAGAGTTTTTCCAGTCTTGGGACTTCACCTTATTCTGCATCAGTTTCCACCTTTTATTGTAGAGTTTGTTTATGGCAGTGGACCACCAGATTGGCTTCTTTTTTTTTGGAGGAGAGCATCTTGGTTCTATTGGGTATGGCAAGATCCATGCATTTGTGTACGTGTTTGTACAGTGCACTGGTGTATGATTTGGCAGTCATGCAACTATTCTCCATTTGCACGAGTGCTGTGAAGTTAGCCACCTCTGTTTTAAGGAGCCCAAAGTTAGCTTTGGAGAAGTTTTTCATTGTGGTTACCTTTGTGGTGGGGGCTGTGAGTGGGAGGGATGTGGATTTCCAAGGTGATTAGTTTGTGGTTAGATCTAACCAGGGAGGAGTTGACTATTGGTGTAGACCAGCATTTGCCCATGTTAGTAATGACCAGGTCAAGGATGTTGCTACCTATAGTGGGGGTAAGAATGATCTGGTCCAGGGCACTGGAATTAATGAATTCCAGGAAACATTGGACAAGTGTATTGGTACATGAGTAGTTTTCCCAGTTAATGGAGGGATAGTTGAAGTCGCCCAGTATGAGAGTGTTAGGTTGGACCCTAATATTCTCTAGGGTGCTTAGGAACATGGAGTGTGAGCCTTGGGACATGGTTGGGGACCTATAGCAGGCTATGACCTGAATCGCTGTCTTATCCAATGTTAGCTGCACTTGAAGTATCTCTGATGCATTATGTTGGGCTACCAGACTGGAGGTGTGTGCATGCTTTATGACTATGGAAACACCACCACCTTTGGATCTGCGGTCCAAGTTCTGGGGCTGAATGGTGTGGAATGAGTTATAGCCTGGTAGTGCAGGGGTGCTTTCTGCTGCCTTGAACCAGGTGTCTGTTACAACACAAATGCCAATGTTCTCCATTTTAAGGAGTGCTTTGAGTGAGTGCATTTTGAGATTTAGACTTCGAGTGTTGAGCAGCATGACCCTCAGATTTCATTTGTTTGTAGCTGTTACGGTGGTAATTTGGTCTTTGGAACACCGCCTAAAAAATAAACTATAGGGGTGGCAAGAGCCTTGGCCAGCATCCAGAAGCCCAGGGGTGACAGATGCAGGCCACCTCTGGCAAAGCATCGAGGTCTGTCATTCATGTCATCCCAGACAGACAAATACTGGATCCTCTTAGAATGACACCAGAATTTTAGCCAATTGTTGAAATCAATCATTTTCTGCTTGTACTGTGGTATCATTGATAGGATGCTGCTCAGGGCTAGGGTCATACCCACCTGGGCTACATAATCTGAGAGCTCCTCCATGTCTCTTTTCATGTAGTCCAGGGAGGTATGTCTCATGTCATTCACACCCACATGTACAATGACAAAGTCATATTTGTACCTGTTGTTGAGGGACCTGAGTGCATGCATTATGTGGCAGATCTGGCACCTGACAGGCAGCTGACTGTTACTTTCTTCTTATTCAACCTAGTGATTGGGATATCAGTGTGCTTCACTATTGAGTCACCTATGATTAGTGTGTTGGGCATGCCGTTTTGCCTTAGGGGCTTTGGTTGAGTGGAACACTGTTTAAGAGAGTTATGTGTCTCGTGATTAGTGTTGTGTTGTGGTGGTTGAGTGCGCTTCTGCCTTGGAGGTCTCTGCTGCTTGAGTAGATTTTTATTGAGAGCCTCCATGAAGGTTGGTGTGCAGTTTGAGTTTTTATGTGAAGGCTGTGCTGGTGTGTGTTCTGGAAATGCTATGTGTTCCATGTGGTGTAGTACAAGTGTTGAACTTCTCCTCCTGACCAGCTATTCTGGTCTTGGCTGGAGAGTACGTGACTTCCAATTTGGATATATAAATGCATTGCTCACAAGTCTGAGTGTTGGGAGGTAAGAGGAGAGGGTTGTTGGTGTACATGAGGCAGTTGCTACATTGCCTCAGGATAGGAGAAAGCACAGGGAACTGACCTTTAGACATGCCTGGAGTGGTGAGCATTAATAATAAGTACTGGAGCTGTTTCCTTGTAGAACGTTTAGTGCTGATAGCATGTTTGTGTGCTATAATAATTGTTACAAGAAGTCTTGTAAAGTGCTAGACTAATAAGCTAGTAAAAGTGCAGGAGAGGACAGAACTAGCAGATCTAAGGGAAAAATTGAAGAGCAGCCCTTGGCACCACTCAGAAGCTTACAAACAGTCCTGGATACACAAAGTCTGTATCTGGACTAGACTAGTTACAGGAAAGGTGGGAAACAAGCAAAAACATGGGCTTTTAAACCAGAACATTGAAAGAGATGGAAAGACTGCCCAAACTGCCAATAAATTACAGGTTCTGGGCAAAAACCACTCCTCTTGTGGTAGATAGGCTATCTAGTGCTTACCACTCCCACCGATAAGCTAGAATGCTTCCCTGCAACACAGAAAGGCTTGGGGGGGCTCAGAATATTACATATACTCCTGGATACAGCATATCTATATCTGGACTAGACTAGTTACAGGAAAGGCGGGAAAAGTGCAAATGCTGGCTTTTAAACAAGAAAGTTGAAAGAGATGGAAAAGCTGCCCAGACTGCCAATAAACTACAATTTCTGGGCCAGAAACCACTGTTCTTGTGGTAGATAGGCTACCTAGTGCTTACCACTCCCACTGGCAAGCTAGAATGCTTCCCTCCAACACAGAAAGGCTTGGGGGGGCTCAGAAGCTTACAAACATTCCTGGATATAGCAAATCTGCATCTGGACTAGACTAGTTACAGGAAAAGCAAGAAACAAGCTCAAACGCGGGCTTTTAAACCAGAAAAGTTGAGAGAGATGGAAAAACTCCCCAAGCAGCCAATAACTACAATTTCTGGGCCAGAAGCCACTCCTTTTGTGGTAGATAGGCTACCTAATGCTTACTCTCCCACTGATAAGCTAGAAGGCTTCCCTCCAGCACAGAAAGGCTTAGGGGACTCCTAAGCTTACAGTCTTGGATACAGCAAATCTGTATCTGGACTAGACTAGTTACAGGAAAAGCAGGAAACAGCTTAGAATTCTTTTTTACAGAAAAGCAGCTAAAACAGCACTAAAAACAATTCAAGTGCAGTGCAAGCTAATCGACGACCATGTGGATTTTGGCAATGTCATTCCTCTACCAATTGAAATAGACCAATATGCAGATAAAAACACTCATAGCCATTGTTGTTGTAGTTATTCTGTCAGCTTTGTGCCTATACAGTAGTTTAAGACATGATTCATCTTTTTTGTATATCTTTGTTTTCACTGATATTTAATTGAAAATTGCAGTGTAGCACAAAGGAGAGCTCAGTATGCCATTATGTGTCTAATGTGTGTGTGTGTGTGTGTGTGTGTGTGTGTGTGCGCGTGCGCGCGCGGATATGTGCATGCTTGCATGCAGATACATATATAAATCTGTTTCCTTTCTGTTTGCCACAAACCTACCTCAGCTTCTACAAATAGTGTGTAAATACGTGCTGTATTTCCTGCCAGAGTTCATTATCCTTCCTATATGTAGTCCTCACATGCTGCCCAACTGTTTATATTTGCTTTCACCCTGCACTCAGCATATATATAAATGGACACATATGTATGCATGTATACATGTATGTGTGTGTGTTTGCTTGCATGTATGTGTGTAGGTATATATATATATACATATATATATATATATATATATATATATATATATATATATATATATATATATATATATATACATATATAGATAGAGAGATATATAGACATAGATATAGATGGGAGAGTGACAATTCCTTGAACCACTAAATGTTAGTCAGGAAATTATCAAAACATAATTATTGAAAAAAAGATCCACAAAGGATGTAACAAAACATAAAAAAAAACATTTTTTCAGAGGGGCAAGTTCTGCTGCACCCCCACCTGCCCCCTTGAAACTTATACATGAAAATTCCAAACTCACACTAAAGTGGGGAAAGGGCATAGTCCTGATCTTCACTGTACTGTGACCTCTTAGTGAAATAGACAGTAAGGTAAATTCAATAAAGCTTACATGAATTTTTTTCCCATATGTGCATTGCACTGCAATGCGCACATGGACACGAGCAATTTTTAGATTCAATAAACTCCATGCAGCAGCATGCAATCACATGCACACATGCACAGCTAGGGAAACTTTCATGCAATGCAAATTTTGGCTTACATAGCTGAATTTTATGCAAATTAATCAGCTGGAGCGATCCAAAAAGCCATAATACATCCGTGTAGACTCCTTGTCTATGTTAGTAGTCTATGCAGACATTTTCCACATACAGGAGTCGACACTGAAAGAAGGGGATGTAAAAATCCACAAATATGGACATAATTACAGTGAAAAGGTAAGATCACATACATAAATGTTCAAATCATACACTGTGGATGTCTGAAAACAACATAATAGTTTTATTTTTAATTTCCACATGTTTACACTATGTGCCGCATTGCGCAAACATGCTTAACATAAAAATAAAATAAAAAATTGTAAAGGAACACTTATAATGTGCTCTGGAAAAATGAACTGTAAGACCTTGCATCATGTCTGTACAATCGTGCTTTTGTGCTGTTACCCAGCTTACATGGCTATGAACCATGTAGTTTCCAGGTTGTCAGCATGAATATTATGCAAATGAGGGGTAAATGCCATGGATCTCTTGAATCTCTAAAGGGAGTAACCATGTATGCATATCCACTTTGTGTAGGTTCCTACATATTTTTTTATTTCTACTGGATGTAGAAGACATTAGGGTAGTGTGTCATGTCACCTTTAGGATATTTTGTGCTTAGTATACATGTTTGTGCAGCTCGCCCCTTGCCACAAATGGTTTGAGCATAGCATAGCTTGTTCATACGATCAGACCGTCCACATTCTAGTCATGAGGTAGCCAGCTTTAAATGGAAACTGAACATATTCAATTAATAATAACAGTTTTGTATAGCTATGCTGCGTGTTGCTGCACACATCGCCACATCACACACTAAAGTAGGGCCTTTAAATCATGTTAATTATATCCTAAGCAGGTGAACTACATCATAATTAACCAATGCCACATGGTGAACCTACTCCCGAACCATATAAAGTATGCATACACCCTACCTTCTGATTTTCCTCAGTACTCTGAACCATTGGAGCAGAGACTTGGAAATTTTAAATGAGATAATGCTAGGGGCTGCTGCAGTTATTCTACATCTGTATGGCTAGATGCTGAAGTCAGTGCTGCTGATGCTGCTGACAACAGGCCTTGACCAAGAAGGAAAATAGTGTTCAGGTCCAGGATAATCTTCCAGGAGCTACATGAGCTGGAGATTCTAGAGCACTACAGGGTGGACAGGAGCATATTATAAGAACTCAATGAGCTCTGCCACCCTCAATTCAGAGCTAGAACTAACAGAGGGGAACCCATCCCAGTAGAAACTAAGGTATGTGTAGCTCTTAGGATACTTGCTACAGGTACTTTTAAAGACCAGCTGAGGACATGAAGGGGATGTCACAGGCCTCTGCATCCAGGTTACTCTACCAATTCCTAGATGCTATGCTCCCACATGCCAGTGAGCACATATCTTTTCCCCTGAGGTGAGGGCCAGCAATATGCAACACTGCAAGGTAGAATATACATTAACTGCAAGGGATACCACTCTATCAACTACCAAGTCATGTGCAGTGCCTAGGGTATTATCATGAATGTGTATGCTGGCAACCCTGGCAGTAATCACAACTCCCATATCTGGCACACATCACAGCTTTACCAGATGTTTGCTAGAGGGAGACATCCCTCAGGGCCATTTACTGGGGGATGCTGGCTACTCCCTGGAACCATGGATGGTGACACCCATCAGAAATGCACACACATACATGGAAGAATGCCATAATGAGGCACATGCACAAACTAGGAACATTATAGAGCATGTGTTTTTGCTTCTGAAATCATGGTTTTGGTACCTCAATATATCTGGTGGAGCTCTGTAGTATATTCTACACACATGTGCACAAATATTCACAGTATGTGCTATACTACACAATCTGATCCTGCAGAAACAGCTGCAACAGGATCAGTAAGGAAAGGGATACACAGCCCCCCACTAGTGCCTAGGTCACCACAGTCACAGGAGGACTCAGAGGAGGAACCCCATGTTGATTTCCCTGTATGCAGATGTAGGCATGCTCTAGCATGCCCTAGCTTTGGCTAAGAGACAAAGCATAGCACATTCACTGACAACCCAGGGACCTGGGGACTAACATCTTACTCCTACTCACATACATATATTAAGATTGATGCTAGCCAACTCACACATCCTGTACCTATTGATGTGCTGGCTGTGTACTGCTTGCATCAGACAGAGTCATCCCTGAACTACAGTTGTGTCAATTGCTACATTTGCAAGGTAAGTCCAAAACCTACACAGTTATTCTAGTGGATTATTATGATATGTCATTGCAGCAATGGACCTGGTAAATTATTTAAATAACTATAGTGGGCTATTTGGACAGAAATTTCATCCACACAGGACTACAAACACCCACTCCACTATCACGTGTTCATTTGTAATGAAAAGGCCTCATGCATGGAATATTCATGCGGTCTTACTGGAATAAATTACTGCTACATCATTCAATGGAGATGTTAGACAGTGAGGTTAAATGGCAGTCAGATGAGTGTGTATTCTAACAGAACATGGGGGTTGTTCTCCCACCACTCAAAACAGCAGTGTCACCTTGTAACTGCCATAGCTGTAACTCATCTATGCTATATGAGCATTTGATACAGCTAGTATGCCGCACAGTGCCGGGACAGTAATATCGAATCTGCTCTTACACTGTACATGTTAGGTAACTGAGGAATAGCAATGTACATATTTATGCAGTGATTGTGTGATGAATGATCCCCTTTCGGTTAAGCAATTTATATGACTCAAAGGACTAAGGCAGACAGCTAGTATAATGGTGGTTCAGGGTTCTCATCCTGAGTTATCCAGATATTTTGGATGTGAAGAAGTAACAAGTTGTGTTTTACAGACTGTGACTCTGTGTGCTATACTATTTTGCACACAGCGCCGCATGTCTAAGACCTATTTAAAACGTTCTAGCCTGTTTGTAAAAAATGCAGCAGTGCAGAAACAGGAACAGAGGTCACACCATGTAACAAACAAATTCCCGGCCTGGAGTACAGCCAGTTTATGGAACAGTATGTCTCCAATATAAGTAATGTGCCTCCCACTTGCACACTACTTAATAACATGCAAACAGTCCAAAAATGCTACCATGCATGCCTGCACACTTAGTTAAGCAGAGCAGAAATAGGCTGCTCCTCACACAATTTATTTAAAAAAATATATATATATATATATATATATATATCAATATCTCTAGCTAGTTATTTATATATATATATATATATATATATATATATATATATATATATATATGTTCTTCTTTCGGCTTTTCTCAGTTAGGGGTCGTCACAGTGGAACTCCAGTCCGCTAATGATTGGCAGTAGATTTTTACAGTGTCGAGGTGCCAGCTCGATGCCCAACCTTCAACGAAGGCACACCCATTCACGCATGTCTTTCGAACGCCACTCGACCGCGGGGAGGACATGCAGACTCCACATAGAAGGCGCTCCTGTATATATACATGTATATATATATAAATACAAACACACACACACAGAGACACACACACACACACACACACACACACACACACACACACACACACACACACACACATTTTTCTCTGTCTCACTCTAAATATATAGATACATATATACATATCATACACACACACTTATATATATATATATATATATATATATATATATATATATATATATATACACAGATCTACTTCATATGTTCGACACTTCAAATGCCGAATTGCATATGGCTGAGACCATATGTTCGACATTTGAAATGTCGAACATATGAAAAACAAAAGTAAAAAACAAACACTTACCTAAACACTGCTAGCAGGGGGGCAAGCCCCCTGCATCCCCCCACACCCCTCGTAACTTAAATATACCATCTCCGAGATCGCACTCCAGTGTAGGAATGGAAATCTTTCCATTGAGCACTGTATGGAGGTGCCGGTTCCGCATTGTCAGCATTTCAAATGTCGATCATATGGTCTCGGTCATATGTAATTCGGCATTTTGAATATATATTTACACACACACACACACACACACACACACACACACACACACACACACACACACACACACACACACACACAAACACACACACATATATTTTATATAGTTACACTTACCTATATATACTTATATATATATATATATATATATATATATATATATATATATATATATATATATATATATATATATATATATATATATATATATATATATATATATATATATATACATATATTTGTATATGTGTGTGTGTGTGTGTGTGTGTGTGTGTGTATTGTCCTACATACCCAAATCATAGAGAGTAAAGCTACACTACGCCATATATTATACTGGACAAATGACCAAAAGTAAGGCCTCAACATTAGGTAATGAACTTACAAAATGTGGAAGTTCATAGAATAACATGTATTGGATTTAGAAGACTACTGGAACATCTGAAGTTCCGATTTCTGGCAGTCTTCTCTCATGTCATGTGTAAATGATGCCACATTTGACAGCAAACCACAATTTAGTGTGAAACATACATAAATATGAGTCAAACCTGTGTACTTGCTGTAACCATCTAGACAGTGGAGAGTCATACCACATCTCCTTAAGACACCATGTGGAAACCTTGAAAATGTATGGCACAGTATAGGAATATGTACATATATTGTGAAGCCATATGTTTGTATCTATGCCAGCAACAGCACCCACAATCACTACAGCCCCTGTGCCTGCTGGATTTCACAAGTTGTGTAATGTATAATGTTGTGTGCTCACTCATGGACAGGGCAAATTGATTTTGGTCACAGTCTTGCCAATCCAAATGCAAACAAAAACATATCCCAAAACATGTACTGTTGTCACATAGCTAGGCTACAAAACAGTTATCTGACTGCTAGGCTACTAGCCACAGATGACAGTAAGAAGCAATTTGACTCTGCAGGCCTCCCAAGCTGTTCAACACAGGGATTGGTTAGGTCCTTTTGGATTAATTCACCTGCAGTGATGTATAAAGCAAACTTGAGTTGTGGTTTGTGCGTTAAGTACTGTAATCTGTAGTCTATAAAACTAGATAAGTAGAGTTTGCAATCTCACTCGAGCCGACTTCATGTGTATGTATCTCATTAGTTCATAGGTAGATACTAGGCTATCGGCCCTAGGGCCTATACAAGCCTAGCCATAACAATTCCCTGGCTATTTCTTCCCACAATATTTACTTTCCTGGACCCCTGTCTAGCAGGGTGACTGATGTGATTCCCAGGGTGAATTTATTATCTCCTATCCAATCATCAAAGTTCCTTTTGAAGAGGCCCAAAGTGGCACTCTGCTTGACATGTATGGGCAGTCTATTCCAGAGTCTGGGGAGTCTCTTGGGTTAGGAACCTATCCCTCAGCATGTTTTGTTCATTTTAATGACAAGGTTTAGATCTCTGGAGCATGTGGCTCTGAGGGATTGGGATTTCTTTAACTGTAGCATGTCCATACAGCTCTGGGTTTGACATGGCTTTATATGTTAAGCAGAGATCACCTATGAGTAGACTATATGCGACAGAGTATAGCTGGAGTTTGTTTGGATGGTCAGTATAGGGCATCTGCTTTAGACCTGTGATTCTTTTAGTGAAGTATTTCTGTGGCCTTTCCAGTTGTTGCATATGCCTTGAGAGGTACATTCCAAATGGGACATTATATTCTATAATGGGTCTAATGAGTTATGAGTACAGTGGGACAATGACCTCCTTTTTTCTGGATGAAAAGCCATTAGTGATGAGGTGTGCCATGTAGAAGGATTTCCTGACTGTTGTGGTGATGTGGTTATTGAAGGTGAGACCACTGTCCATCTGTGTCCCTAAGTTTCTTATCACACTTTTGGTGTTTAGTGTGCTGCCACCTATGTGGTAATTCATGGGTACATATTTTTTCCCAAAGGGGATAACTATACATTTCTTGGCAGTGAGCTTAAGCCCATGGCTCTGGTACCAAGCATCTGTTTCTGTAAGGCCCTTTTGCAGAATATCCATATAATTTGGGGATTCAATAATGGCTCCCATCAGAGTCCCTTAGTGTTGGCCTATACTTCAGAGAAGTAGATGCCAAAAAAAGTGGTCCCAGGACTGAATCCTGTGGTACTCCACTTGTCACTTGTCTGGAGCTGGATTTGGTGTCAGCTACTTTTACAGTGTGGTTTCTGTCAGTAAGCCAGTTGGCAACCCATTGAGTGATGTAGGGATTAATGCCCAGCTTAGTAAGTTTATCTATGATTCCAGAGTGGGAGATGGTGTGGAAGGCCTTGGTGAGGTCCAGATAGGCTATGTGGACTGCCTTGCCCTCGTCAACAGCTCTGGAGACTGATTTGAAGAAGTCATTCAGGTTCAGAAGACAAGATCGGCCCTTCACAAACATAAACTGGGTGGGGTCTAGTAATTGAAGGTTGTCAATGTCTTTGTTTATAAGTTCCATGATAATATGTTCCATTGCCTTGCAGATCAGGCTTGTCAGACTGATGGGGCAGTAGTTCCCAGGATCCAAGGTAGATTCCCCCCTTGTGGAGTGGGATAACTGTAGCTGTGTGCCACTCGGTGGGCACAAAGCCTGAGGTGGCTATGATTAAACATGACACTTAGGTAAAGTGCCAGTTCATTTTGTAGTTCATGTAGTACACAGCCCGGGATGTCATCTGGTCCCATGGATGCTGTATTCTTAGCTTTGGAGAGTGTGTTTTTTACCTGTGTGGCCATTATTACCAGACTTTGGCAATCTTTTGGTACTGAGATGGGCCTTTTAAGTGGTGAGAGGGGGGGTGAAGTTGGCACTGAATCGATCTGCCAGGATATTGGCAGTATCCTTGGGATCAGTATATTTAATGCCATTCTGTTGTAGCTCAGAGCAGATCTGAACATTGGCATTTAGATTCTTGACATAGCTATAGAATGCCTTGCGGTTGCCTTTGGAATCTTTGGCAATTGGCTTCCTTTTTTTGGAGGAGAGCATCTTGATTCTATTTGGGATGGCACAATTCATGCACATGTGGATGTGCTCATACAGTGCCTTAGTGTAGGATTCAGCAGTTGAACTTTCAGCTCCCATCTGCATGGGTGTCATGAAGTTTGTCACTTCTGACTTGAGTATTATGAAGTTGGCTTTGGAGAAGTGTTTTACAGAGGTTTCCTTACTAGGGAGGTGGAAGAGGGATGTGGATGTCAAGAGTGATTAGCTTATGGTCAGACCTGACCAACAAGGGGGGGGGGTCCATAGGTGTGGAGCATTGATTTCCCATGTTGGTAATGACCAGGTCTAGGATATTGGAGCCCCTGGTGGGCTATGGATTAGTTGATCCAGGGCATTGAAATTCATGCATTCCAAGAAGCACTGGGTAAAACTGTTGATACATGAGTAGTTTTCCCAGTTAATGGCAGGGTAGTTGAAATCACCCAGTATTAGGGTGTTTGGTTGTATCTTAATATTTTCAAGTATGTTTAGAAAGGTGTAGTGAGAATCTTGGGGCATGGTGGGGGATATGTAGCAAGCTACAATTTGGATATCAGTCTTACCTAGTGTTAGTTGCACCTGGAGAATTTCAGACGCATTGTGTTGGGCAACTAGCCTGGTGGTGTAAATATCCTTGGTGAATATGGAGACTCCTCCACCGTTAGTGTTTAGGTCCTGGTTTGGTGGCCAAAACGTGTGGTAAGAGTTGTAGCCTGGTATTGCAGGGGTGCTCTCAGGACCCTTGAACCAGGTCTCCGTTACTGCACAGACATTGATGTTCTCCATTTGTAGGAGTGCCTCGAGAGAATTCATTTTGAGGTTTAGACTTCTAGCATTACCTTCAGATTGTGCATGCTTGTACCTGTTACGGTAGTGAATTTGTCATTTGAACCTTGCCTAAAAAAGGCACTATAGAGGTGGCAAGAGCCTTAGCCAGTAACCTAAATCCCAAGGGTGACAGGTGCAGACCATCTCTGGCAAAGCATCATGGTCTGTCAATCATGTCATTCCACTAAATGGTAAAATCTCAACAAACTGTGTAAAACAATCAAATATGTAGGGACTTTTGGCGTTTCCTTAAAGAACTTGGTGATATCTCATTCCACCAAGAACATCAATTTCTAACTATTGATGTCCGAGATTTGTACACGGTTATTCCACAAACCTTTGGCTTGGAATGGACTAGGGAGTTCTTGAGCTCTAGGAATGTACAGGAAAGTGTCATACATGTAATTGAAACTCTCTTGGAAGTAGTTCTTTCCTACAACTTCATGTGGTTCGAAGGAAGTATTTTCCTTCAAAAATCGGGGGTTGCTATGGGGTCCCCCTGTGGCGGAAGTTTCGCTAATTGCGTTATGGCACATTGGGAAACTACTTTATTATTTCCTAACCCTCTGTTTCAAAACTACGTCGCTTGGTACACTCGTTACCAAGACGACATGTTTTTAATATGGAAAGGCCCTACTAGCCTAGTACAAGAATTTATGACTACAGTAACTTCTTTAACTAATTTTTTAGATTTCACTTACAACTTACATCCTGACACCATCAATTTTCTTGACATCTGTATCCACAAAGATTATCATAATAGTAGGTTTAGAACCACGATATACAGGAAGCCTATCTACTCAAATTCATTCCTTAATTTTTCTAGCTCTCATCCCTACCACCAGAAAAGAGCGGTGGTTAAGGGACAGTTAGTAAGAGCAGCTAGAATGGTTTCAGATGAGACGGACTTTATACGGGAATGTCAACTTCTGGAGAATATGTTTATTAATAGGGGATACCCCTCAACACTAATTTCTAACATTTCCACAGAAGTTATTACCAAAAGACAAGTAGGCCATTTTCAACCCTTACTTTCAACAGATTCAACTGTTGAACGTACTTCTAAAGTTAATCAGGAGGCTTTATTACCAACAGAGCCCCATTATTTTGCAACTAGTTTTCTTTGTACTTATAATTTTGATCATGCATTAATAAGAAATATTTTAAACAAAAATTGGGCTCTTATTACGGAGGATAATATATTGAACAAAGTTTTAGGTGACAAACCTAGGGTGGTATTTAGATGTGGCCATAACTTGAAGTCACTTCTAGAATATTCTAGCAAGCCTTTAGTAAACAAACATATAGGTATGACAAAGTGTGGAGCATGTCACCAATGTAGATTTATAAACACCACATATCAATTTAGGATTTGTGACAAATGGTATAAGGTTCAGGGTAGGTTTTCTTGTGATTCGAAAGGAGTTGTCTACTCTGTTGCCTAAACTGTTGTTCTTTCTATATTGGAAAGATGGAAAGAAAGCTTAAGCAATGGATTTATGAACACCAATACACCATAAGTAGGAAAGATATGAACAACGCCCTAGCAAGGCACATAGAAGAATTTCCTGACCACAACTTTAGGTTTAACATCTTGAGTCAAGTACAGTCAGATGTTAGGGGGGGGACCATGGCAAATCCAACTCGAGATAGAGGAACTTTTATGGCAAATAAGAACTGTAGCCTACTTGCCTCCAGGTCTTAATTAAACTGTTTCTGTTAAATGTTTCTTAAAATTGGCAGCTTTGAAAAGGTGATTCTTTTCTTATTTTCATATTAGGAGCTTTCCTTATACAATTTTATTTATTTTTGTGGCCACTGTATAACATTATTGACATGGTCCTTAGTTGGACATTTATTTTTTAAAATTTTAAAAACGTTAATATCTTTAAAAATGAACGATGTCTAAACAATATTACTTATTTGGGTGTTTTGTAATTAAGGGTAATTAAGAACTGTGGAGCTGACTCTTGTGCTTTTTAGTTTAGTATTGTATTATATTATTACTTTATTATTAGACTTTTTGTCAAGAAACTTTTTTACTAATATATATTTTATATATATTGCATATAGTAATGTTCAAAAGTTTTTGGCAATGAATTTGTTTTTAGTAATTACTGTGAGTAATACACTAATTGGTTTATTGGGCTGTTGGTATACTATATAATCAGTCCAAATGGTTTGTTATTGTATGTCTGAGGAAGGAAACATATTGACGTTTCAGAAAGCGCTTACATTAAATTTTTCAAGGTTTTTAGCTCCGGCTTGCTTTGCAATCATGTCATCCCAGACAGACAGATACTGGATCAACTTTGAATGACACCAGAAGCTTAGCCAATTGTAGAAGTCAGTCATTTTGTCCTTATACTGTGGTATCATTCTGGGCGAAGGCAGGATGCTACTCAGGGCTAGGGTCATACCTGCCTGGACCACATGATCCGAGAGCTCTTCCATGTCTCTTTTCATGTAGTCCAGGGAGGTATGTCTCAAGTCATTCACTCCAACATGAACAATGACAGAGTCATATTTGTACTTGTTGTGGAGTGACTTGAGTGTATGCGATATGTGGCGGATCCTGGCACCCGACAGGCAGCTGACTGTAATTTTCTCCTTGTTCAGCTTGGTGAGTTTGACATCAGTGTGCCTGACTATATAGTCACCTGTGACTAAAGTGTTGGGTATGTTGTCTTGCCTTAGGGGCTGTTGGGTGGCATACTGGTGTTGTGAGCTATGTGATACTTTGGTTGTGATTGGTGTTTGCATTTCAGCTTTGGTGGTCCTTGTTGCTTGGGCAGGTTACTGTTAAGAGCCTCTGCATATGAGAGTCTAGTGTTGCTATGTGAGGGTGTTGGTGGTGTGGGTTTAGAAGGGCTATGTATTGCTTGAGGTGTAGTGCAAGTGTTAACTTTCTCCTCTTGACTGTCTAGCACAATCTTGGGTGGAAAGAGCTTTGCTTCCAGTTTGGCTATGTAAGTGCATCTCTCGCAGGTTGTAGTGTTGGGAGGTAGGAGGAGAGGGTTATCTGTGTACATGAGGCAGTTGCTGCATTGCCTCAGTATACCCAGATTCACCAGGTGGATAGGAGAAATCACCGGAATCTGACTTTTAGACATGCCTGGTTTGGTACTTTTTTTGTAAAGTACAAGAGCTGTTTTCCCTTACTTTAGCAAGGTACTTTGCAATTATCAGCTGTTTAGTGCCTACAGTTAATTTCTCCTTGTTAACAAGGAGAGTTGAGTGCTTGTATCAGTTTAAGCCTTCCTAGTGCTTTCCAGCAGGTTTCTGAGCAAGTGCTAGTCACAGGGATGCTTAAAGGTCAGATGAAAAAAATGGTTTATCCTAAACACTGCAGTATGCACTAGAAGAGCTAGATGTGAAAGTAGGTAACTTAAGTATTACCTGTCTAAAAAGTTAAGTTTTAGTGGAGAGTCACTATTTTTAAAACAGCAAGACAGATTGAAAGGGGGTGGTCACTTTTGTATTCTGTCACTATGAAATACAGTAGGATGGCCAATAAATTTAAATAGTTGAAGGGGAGTAATTTCACAAAATGATAATTTTGCACTTACACAAGCCAGTAAAAGCAGAGAGGAAATGAGATATATGGTCAAATTAACATAAGGGGCAGGCAACTAGAAAGACAGTGGTGTTTATGAACAAGTAACCAGGTGGGAGTGTGGGGAAAAAAATTCTGCCTGACTCACAAGAGACAGAGCTGTGGTCTCTTTTCAAGTTTTAATATGCAGTTAAAAGCAGAATACAAGTAAAACACAAGATAAGGAAAACAAATCACAGTATTCAAAATAGAAAAAGGCAATAAGGTAATACAAAATACAACAAACAAAAAGCAAACTAACCTTTCCCTCACAGCAAAGTGTAGTAGAGTCTGGGTGAGATTTTCCAGAGAACAAGTGTGAATCCCTCATTGGCTTCCAAAATAGCATGGGTTTGCACTTTTTTGGCCATGGCAGTTGATGCAGGTCTCCAAATGCTTGCCCTCCACAAGTCCTGCTGATGTCATCTACCATAAGATTACCTAAAACCATGCTAATGTCAAACTTGAGCTGCTATGCATGGATAAAGTAATGTGATATGTAGTCAGTAAAATTAGATAAGTAGGGGTTCTAATTTCACTCCATCCCACTTGGTGTGTACATGTTTGTGCATCACCCTACAGAACAAGTGTGAATTCCAAACTGGCATGGTTTTGTACTGTTTTGGGCCTTGCACTTGATGTAGGCCTCCAAACTCTTGTCCTGCACAAAGCCTGTTGATGCCATCTCCTATAAGATTACCTAAAGCCATATTAATGGTAGATTTGAGAAGTGGCGCATGTAATGTAGTCTGTAAACTTAGATAAGTAGGGGTTCTATTCTCAGTGCTTCTAATTCGGTGTGTGTATGTGCTGTGAGTGTTATGTAAATGTTGACAGGTAATGGTGCTATTCTCACTACAGCCAACTTGGTGTTGGTGGATGTTAGAACATTTTGCACCAGCCTATGGGGCGCTGTCCACTTTTCTTCAACAGATATAACTAATGCAATTAGCAATATATTATTGTTTTTGTATACGTCAAAACAGGCCATGGTTATGCGGTGGCATGACAGATGCTTACATGTAAGATGTTATTAACCTTATGATGTTATTCTAAGGTAAAACAGTACCTAACAGTGTTGGATAACATGATGGATTGAGTACATATGGCACTTGTCAGAACCATAACCTTGTTATTAGCTTGGGTCACAAGAGCATACTTACAAATGTGACAATGTACAACTCCAGCAAAGTAAGGGTCATGCTGACACACCCTTGGGGTTCACAGCATAAAACATACTCTCTGCAGGCACTCTTTGCAGTGAAGATGTGGATGTCTGCATGCACAGAAAACTTGTTCAACTTTGCAGTAAGTACTTTGGCCTTGCAAGGCTACCATGCTTTTTAAACAACCAGACGGCAAATGGATGTTGTAAGAATTAATGTGGGGCTACAGTGTTGTGCTGTGGAAACCTAAATACGCAGTATGACATACATAGGACATGCTGGAGGGACAGAAATATCTCCCGAAGGTGGACACTCCTCTGCAGTAGGCCTCACATTCATGTCAAGCAGATCATCTCCATTACCCTGTCGAAGGGCAGGTTGCATGAATTGCCATGAAACTGTTATCTAACATGGATCACTGCTGCTGTGGGCCTTGCTAGGCCAACATTGGACATATATGTTACCTGACATTGAATATTATGTTGTGTTGCAGCAGCTATGCTCCTAATTGCCATCAGGTCACTACACTAGTCACATCCTATGAATCTTGAAAATCAAGGCATAATACATGCAAAACTGAACAAATTGGTCTGGTTGCTATTCAAAGAATCCACCTAGAAAAGGTTACAATAAGCCTACAAACCCTTGCATCATCTGGGGCAAGAGTGTGGATGAACAAAGAGCCTGTGGCCTGCTTCTTATGTTGGAATTCAAGTTAAAGTTTTGCTTCTGGTGAGAGAAAAAGAAAAGGAGAATTGTATCCCAGCAGAGTGTGGCCATGGTGAGACCAGCAGTAGTTGTAGCCAGGCAGTAGCCATTAATGCAACTCTCCTCTTTGCAGCATTCTTGGTAAGGCAATTCTTTGTTTTCTAACTTCAGTATAACTGCCTAAATACTTCATCCTTAACTTTTCAGTGTCTACATATTAGTTTCCTCTCAAGTGTTTGGCAGTGCTCTGTACAGACTCAAACACCTTGAGTGACATTATTCCTAGGAAAGCATGATAGAATTTACTCCAATACTGAGTTGCACACACGACAACTAACCTGCAGTGACAAGCATTGTCCCTATAGTTGCAAAACAGAAACTCATGACATTGATTCATATTCTCACTACAACTGTTTAACCAATAAAAAAGGGCCTGTTGACATGGATATGAACGTTCCCACTGTGACCGTTATCACCTTGGTGGCTATGGGAATCCTGAGGCAATGTAGAAATTGCCTCATGTTTACCAGCAACCAGTTCATTTTCAAAAAAAAAATGGATATAGTATGTGAGTGATGTATTTACATAATGTCACTTGAGGCAAAGGTCTCACATGAAAGTACTCCTAATGTCAATAAGGTAGTCAGTAGTACACATGCTGCACCTATCACACACAAATCAAAGCAGGCATATGCTGAGGCACTGAAATGTAACCTTCATAAATCACAAAGACCTCATAGACAAAGTACAGATAACAAATACTCTCAGCAGCCTCAATGTACTCTGTAAAAACAACACCCATATCAACACATAGAGCTACATCTCATGGCGGCTTACCCTATAAGCCCATAAGGCAAGTCAACACACAGTCCAACATTCTAGTCATTCGAGACTCCATTATAAGACACACTGATGTCCCTCTCACCAAGCTGAGTAAGGAGAAAGGCACAGTCAATTGCTTATCAGGGGCTATGATCCACCATATTATACATGCACTCACATCATTGGACCACAAGTAACACAAACTCAACATGTCAGAGATGCAACTATATTAACAACCTTGAATATATGCTTTCTTGCACACCAGTCAGTACATATCACAATGAGCAGTTTGTTAGCATGCACACCTCGCCGTTCACTCCACCCAAACCCACATCACACATACTTACATATACGGAGGTCCTCACCAGAAACATAAATAAATACCAGAGAAGCCCCCAGACACAAGCACACTACACATACTTCCACTGCAGAACACAACACAGATAATAGCTCTTGCACCAGTGCCTCACCTGTCAAGCTCTTAAGGCAAAACACAAAACAAAACATATTAGTCATAGGTGATTCTACTGTGAGACACACAGATGTACCTCTCACCAGGCTGTATAAGGAGAAGTTTACAGTCAGCTGTCTGTCAGGTGCCAGGATCTGCCATGTCTCACTTGCACTCATGTATCGCAAAAACAAGTACTGTTCTGACTCTGTTATAGTCCATGTTGGTATGAATGACTTGAAACGTACCTCTCTGAACTATGTGAAGAGAGACACGACTGAGCTCTTGGACTATGTGTTTCAGGCAGGTATGTCCCTAACCTTAAGCAGAATTTTACCATCACCTAGGATGATGCCTCAATACAAACAGAAAATGATTGACTTCAATAATTAGCTTAATTTCATTCTAAGGGGATACAGTATCTATCAGCCTGGGATGACATGAGCGACAGACCTTGACGCTTTGCCAGATATAGTCTTCATCTGTCATCCCTGGGATTTTGGCTACTGGTCAAGGTTGTTGCCACACCTCTAGTGCCTTTTTTAGGCAGTGTCTCAAGGACAAAATTCCAAATGTGAAAAATCCATATAAAAAACAACCTCAGGTTTATGCTGCTAAACGCTAGGAGTCTTAACATGAAGCTACACTCACTGGAAGCAGTCCTCACCTTGGAAAACTTAGACATTTGTGCAGTTACAGAAACCTGGCTCAAGGCTGTGGAGAGCACCCCAACCATACTGGGGTACACCTCCTTCCACACATTCAGACCACAAACTGAAGGTGTGAAAACTAATGGAAGTGGTGTAGCAATATTCATTAAATACACCTCCAGATTAAACAATAGGATTCCCTGGAGATACTTCAGGTGCAATTAACTGTTGATAGGACACCTATTCAAGTCATTGCCAGCTACAGGACCCCTTCCATGAATCAGGACATCCACTCTGCCTATTTGGATCTACTTGAGTCTATCAAGATACATCCAAACACCCTGGTTTTGGGCGACTTTAGCTACCCATCCATTGACTGGGTAAATTACTTGTGCTCTAACTCACTTGCCGAAAGGTTCCTCGACTTTATTAAATCCAGTGCACTGGACCAGCTGGTTGACACCCCCACAAGGTGTGCCAACATCCTGGATCTGGTGCTTACCAATATGGGGGACCACTGTGGCACCCCCACTGTGAGATCTTCCCTAGTGAGATCTGACCACAAATCAGTCTCATTCAAAGTAACTATCACACTGACCCATCCCCCCACCAGCAAATAAACTAAAACACTTCTCCAAAGCAGACTATTACCTCTTACAGGATGGTATAAATAGCTGTACTGCACCTCACCCCACAGATGGAACTGGCGACTATGCCGAGTTCTATCCAATGCTTTATACAAACACCTGTATAACTGCCTTGACTCAGCCATACCTGATAGGACCAAAAAAGCTTCTCAAGGAAGAGCAAAATTGCCTGGAGAACAACTGCCATTAACAGGTTTTACAATAATAGAAAGAAATTGCTGTCTAAGAGTCAGAGAGAGTGAGCCCTAAGCTGGAAATACTCCCTCCTCAGCTTAAACAAGCAAATAAGACTTCTTATGAAGTCTTGCAAAGCAGACTATGTTTCCAAAATAGCTTCTTCAATTAAGGAAAGTCATAAAGCATTCTTTAATTACATCCATAACTGAAAAGGAAGGGCCCAGATTTGTGCCGAACTGGTAGTTAATGATACCACCTATACTGAGCCTGCAGACATAGTGAAATTGTTAGCCGATAGCCAACAGGTTCTGTGAAAACTTCACTCCCCTGTCCCCACCGCTTGTACTCCATGACATCCTTACCACCTGTCCCGTACCTTAAATCTCTAAAGAGCAGATCATAAATGCCCTCTCTAAGGCCAAAGGCACAGCATCTATGGGACCTGATAACATCCCAGGCTGCATCCTACATGGGCTCCAACAAGAAACAGCAACACCATTGGGTACTCTTTTCCATCATAGTCTAGGCACTAGCTTTGTCCCAGCAGAATATAAAATGATCACTATTATTCCCTTGCACAAAGGTGGTGCTTCCACTGACCCCTGAAACTGTAGACATATTATCCTGACTAGCCTTATCTGCAAGGCCATGGAGCAAATCATCATGGATCTTATCAACAAAGATATAGGTAAGCTCCAAACACTTGATCCTACTCAATTTGGATTTGTCAAAGGGAGATGATGCCTGTTAAACCTTGTGGACTTCTTTGAGACAGTCACCAAGGTCCTGGATGAGGGGAAATCTGTGCATACAGCCTACCTAGACTTAGCCAAGGTGTTTGACACTATCCCCCACTCAGGCATCATTGACAAACTCATCCAGCTGGGAATCAACTCTTATATTATTAAGTGGGTCACTAACTGGCTCACTGATAGAATCCATATAGTCAAAATAGGGAATCCATCTCCAACAGCAGACCTATAAAAAGTGGTGTTCCACAGGGATCTGTCCTGGGACCACTACTGTTTGGAATCTATTTCTCTGAAGTACAAGCAAAAACTAAAGGTCTATGGCTGACAAAGTTTGCTAATAACTGCAAACTGGGAGTGATCACAGAATATCCAAATGATGTTAACATCCTACAAGCGGGTCTTACACAAACAATTGATTGGTGCCAAAGTCATGGCCTTAAACTCAATTCAAAAATATGTATTATCCCTCTCAGTAAGTGCAATGTTCCTGCTAACTACCACATCATAACAAAACCCTAAGTACACACTCACTGGTGAGAGGCCTGGTGAGAGGTTGACAGCAACCTTACTTTTGATCACCATGGCTCCACAGTGGTAAGAAGAGCATTCTATATTGCTCATCTCATAAGTAATGGTGTTGCATCCAGAAAAAAAGACGTTATAACCTCTTTGTACTCTCCCCTCAACAGGCCAACAATGGAGTACAATTCCCCTTTTGCTATGCACCTTTCCAGGCACCTGCAGCAATTGGAGAGACAACAAAGGCTCCTCACAAGGATAATTCAAGGTCTACAGCATCTGTCCTACGTGGATCATCTGAAATTACTGCCACTTTATTGTGTTTCATACAGACTACTCAGAGGCAATCTATGCCTTGCATATAAGGCTATCCTTGACCATGCTTTATTGGAAATGCTGCATATCCACAAATCAAAGGGTACACAGGTTACTCACTCTGAAGACCTTAACCTGGTATGTGACATTAATAGGACATGCTGGATGGACAGATTTGTTTCCCAGAGGTTACCAAACTTTTGGAATGGACACCAACTTCATGTCAAATAGAGTACCTCATTGGCCCTCTTCAAATCCAGTGTGGATGATTGGATGTGTAACCACAAATTCACCATGGGGGTTCCACCTGTGTCCCCCTTGCATGGGGGCAATTGGTGTAGATCATGGAAATAAGGGTAGAACATGGCTAGGCTTTTAAGGACCCTAGGGCCATTGGCTTAGTAACTTCCTATCATCTTATGATATGACTCAGTCATAGTCCATGTGGGAGTACATGACCTGAGACATACCTCCCTAGACTATACTTAGAGAGACATATTTGAGCTCTCAGGATATGTGTCCCAGGCTGGTGTGAGCCTAGCAATGAGCAGCATTTCACCTACTCCTAGGATGATGCCACAATACAAGTTGACATTAATAATTAGCTTGGTTCCTGCTGTCATTCTAAGGGGGTGCAATATTTGTCAGCATGGAAAGAGATGTTCAACAGACCAGGCTGCTTTGGCAGGGATGGTCTGCACCTCTGACCTCTAGGCTTTTGAATATTAGCTAAAACTGTCTTCCCCATAGTGCCTTTTGTAGGCAATCCCACTCTGAAACTACTTTCTAAATAGCAAGTCAAAAACAAAAAAATCTGAAAGTATTACTGCTAAATGCTAGGAGTCTAAACAAAAAACTCCACTCCTCAGAAGATGTCTTCTCCCTAGACAATGCTGATGTCTGTGCAGTCAGTGATACATGGCTTAAAGCCATGAAGACTACACCAATGGTCTGAGGTTATTATGCCTTCCACACATTTAGACCAGCTACTTCACAGGCAGGGACTAAAGATGGAGTTGCCTCTGTGTACATCAAAACTAAATATACTTCAAGGCTGGTCAAACAGGACAATGCACTTGATCTGCTCTCTGTTCAAATCACCATAGGCAAAATCCAATACTACTTCCATGCAAGCTATATCCCTCACTCTATGACCCAGGAAACCCCTACTATGTATTTAAACGTATTAAAAATACTAACCATCCAACCCAATACCATATTCATGGGTGACTTTAATTAACTGACTATTAACTGGGAATATTATATGACAGCAAACATACAGGCACAGAGATTCCTGGATTTTGTAAACACAAACTTCCTGGAACAGATAACCAATATACGAACCAGGGGGTGCAGCCATACTGGATCTGGCCCTCATCAATGTGGGAGAGACATGCACACCCCCTTCTGTAATGTCTTCCCTGATAAGGTCTGAACACAAAGTGGTCTCCTTTGAAGTAAAAATAAAACATGGATCCCCAGCTAAAAATGAAATATTCAGGAGCTACACTAAGGCTAACCTCCAGCTATTATGTGATAACCTGGCAAAATGTCAAGCCCCCATAAACACTGAGAACACTGCAGCCTATGCAGAAGCATTCATAAAAACCCTGTATGACCATGTTAATAGCTGCATAGAGGCAGCCATACCCACCAGGGAGAAGTACAAAGCTAACTCAAAATCAAGCCACCCTGGTGGAATCACAGAATCAATAGGCTGTATAACAGAAGGAAGAAACTCATGGCAAAACTTAGGAGGTGTAGCACACAACAGGATAAAAGCACTCTCATAAAAGTAAATAAAAAAAAATATTAGAAGACAAATAAAATCTAGCAAAGCCAAAACTGAGGTAAGTTCAGACTCCCAGGCCAAGGACAACCACAAAGCATACTTTAGCTATGTACACAGCCTCAAAGGTAATACACAATTGTGTGCACATCTCATTGTAAATGAAACCACCTATAATGAGGCAGAAGATACAGCAAATCTCCTGGCTGTTAAATTCAGCCCCAACTTTACTTCTCTCTCTCCCTCTGTCAACCTTCCCTCAGGAAATACCATCAAATATAAGCCCCCCTACTATCAGAAGGGAATAGGTCCTTAATGCTCTCTCGCAAACCAAGTACACTGCATCAATGGGCCCACACAATATCCCAGGATGCCTTCAAAATAGCATGAAACATGACCTATCATGGTCTGTGGAATTACTATTTAACTGTAGTCACCAAACAGACTTCGTGCCAGATGAATAGAGAACAGCAACAGTCGTCCCTTTGCACAATGGTGGGCCATCTACAGACCCCGGAGACTACAGACCCAGAAGTCTCACTAGTCTTTTATGTAAAGCCATGGAAAGAATTATCATGGAAATTATCAATAGAGATTTAGTACACCTCCAGGCACTGGACCAAATGCAGTTTGGTTTTATCAAGGGCAGATCATGCCTACCCAACCTGGTGGACCTCTTTGAGAAGGTTACCAAAGCAACGGATGATGGAAAAATGGTTCACAGTGCCTACCTTGACCTGACAAGGCATTTAACACTATACCCATTGTTAGCAAACTCAAGAGGTTAAGTACAAACTAGTATGTCAACCAGTGATTAGCCAACTGGATCACAGACAGGACCCAGGATATTAGCACTGGGGAGTCCACCTCTACAAAGAAGTCAGTTACAAGTGGACTCCCTCATAAATCAGTCCTCAGACTACTCCTTTTTGGCATTTACTTATCTGAAGTCAAGGCCACTGTCACTGGCTGACTAAATGTGCAGATGATTGTAAATTAGGAGTTGTCAATGAATCCCACACTGACACAAATGTTCTCCAGGAGAGGCTGCCACAGACATACGACTGGTCTCATAGCCATGAACTAACACTAAATGTCAAGAAATGCACAGTACTATCCTTTGAGAAGTTATCCACCCCTGGTAACTATTATATTGACAACACACCTCCAACAACTGACTCAGTAGTCAGGGACTTAAGGACACCCATAGATAGTAATCTAGCCTTTGACTGTCACATGTCTACAGTATTGAGGAACTCATTCTATGTTGCACAACTTATAAACAAAGGTATGGCATCTAAGTCTAAGGGAATCATTGTTCCACTGTATTTGGCATTCATTGAGTGCAATGCCCTCTTTGGTATGTACCTAACCAGGCATATCCGAGAACCGGAACATCCACAGAGGTTCCTCAGTAAACCAATACAGGGTGTAAGTAAAATGTCCTTTGTAGACCTTGTCAAGGCCCTATCCCTGTATTCTGTCTCCTACAGGCTTTTGAGGGGAGATGTATGCCTGCTACACAGGGCATTGTCAGACCCCACTCTGGATTTCCTGCAAAACTAACAGCACAAGAATTACCCGTTCTATAGATCTGCACCTTGCCTGTGGTGTAAATAGGACATGCTGGAGAGACAGGTGTTTACCCCAGAGACTACACCCTATATGGAAAAGGCTCTCCATCCATGTGAAGCAAGGTTCTGCCCTAACATAAATCAAGTGCAAGTTAGACAATTGGATGAGGAACAGGACATTTATCCCTGGTTTGGGACCGATGTCTCTAATGGACACATACAAACTGCAAATGGTTCATCTCCCAGGCCACTGATTGTAAATGTTTAATCTCCCAAACCCCTGCTTACTCTTATCAAGTGTATTGGATCTTGTCAGAGATTTGGGATGCATGGCTAGGCTTAAAGAAGCCTTTGTGTTTGTTAGCTTAGTAAACAGCTACAAACCTATGAACCTATGAACCCATGAACCTATACTGTATTACTTTTCTGATGACATTTGTCTTCTGTGCTGACATTCAATCCTGTGCTCTGATGTTGATGGGTTGATTGTAGATGTGCACCCAAAGGTGTGTTCTACACAATCCTAAAAGTGAAAAGCAAACATTTCTGTGAGACACATTTCATTGTGTGACTCCACAGCCCCTACAACAGCATCCATTGTAATGTATACAAATTATTATGCTATCCACAGAATACATGGCAAAGTACAATATCTGTAAATGACCAGTACAAGTAGCATGTCAACATCACCAGTGGATGAAAGGAATTCATACTAATATAGATAGTCACCCTGTGCATCAGACACATAGATTTATTTCTCTGCATCCATAAGAAAGATTATAGGGATGTGCACAGCTCTCATTATTTGCATAGCGTGTTGTGTAGGGGAGCAGGAAGCCTAGGCTGACTCAATAGTTTGGCAAGTGTGTGAGTCAGGAAGGGAAGCAATCAAGATGCACCATGTAAATGTTGCATTTGTTTCTGTAGGTGCCCTCAATGTGACAGTGGTGTGTGAGTGTCTGTGTCACGCTGCCAGCCCAGCTATCTGGAATTATTTAAATAATTTGATATCATTTGTGAATATTGATATGATTTATACAGAACTGTATGTTATGTACTGAGTTTCAAGAATGCAATCACAGCATACCCTGCTGTAACATAGAAGTTTTATATCATGATTGTTTTATTGTTTTTTTTTTTTTTTTGTTAGCTTAATTAGTCAGGGAGAGCAGGAAAGCATGTCAGCAGAGGAGTATGGCAAGCTGACAAGGAGCCAGTGGGCTGAGATGTGCCAGGCTAAACGAATGGTGCATGCCAACCTGACTAAAGCAGAAATTATTGTAGCTTTGGGCACAGCTGCATCACAGACCAGTGATCAGGAGGACAACCAGAATGGCCTTGGAGATGTACAACTCTCAGAAAATGGACAGCTCAACCTTTCCACAGAGGACTTAAAAATCCATCTAGAGTTAAAGAGACTTCAGCTGGAGGCCAAGTATTTGGAAACAGAAGCAGCAGAGAGACTGAGAAATCTATAGGCTGGGGAAAATGAAAAAACTGTGACATCTTTAGGCTGGGGAAAATGAGAAACTGCAATGCCTACAGGCTGAGGAAAATGAGGGGCAGAGGCAACATGAAAAGGAGATGCTGTCTCTTTGCCAGAGTCATGGAGGTAATGGGGAAGGGAGTAACTGATCCCCAGAAGCAACAAAGGTCAGTACATTTCTTATACAATTTACAGAGGGGGATAATTTTGATAGCTTCATTCATATGTTTGAAAGGGTATGGCAACAGTACATGCCCTTTCAAAGGCTCTGGGTAAGGTTCCTGATCCCCTTACTCCATGGTAAAGCTGTAACTGCTATTTCTAAATTGTCTAATACTGATTTCTTAAATTATAATATTGTAGAAAAACATGTCTTTTAGAATGTTTTAAGTTAACACCTGAAGCTTATAGGAAAACGTTTTGTGAGCATAGATGCAAGGCAGATGTAAGTGTGTGTGAATATATTGCTGAACTAAGCACTTATTTTCATAGGTGGGTGAGTGGATGTTAGCTAACCACTTTTGAAGGGCTGGCAGACCCTTTGATGAGAGAACAAGCCCTTAGCACTTTGGCTGAGGACATCAGAATTTGGTTAGCTGATAGACAATCCAATACTGCAGATGAGTTGGGGAAGAAGAGAGACCTATACCTAGCAAGCAGGGCATCACTGCAGGAAAGGACACCCAGTGCTGCTCATGGGTCTAAAAGAACCCATGTTGAGGAGCACAGACTAGCCCAACAGAGTCCATCAGTAGCAGGGGAAGCTAGTCCAGGTACACATCAAGAACCAAGGGTTAAATTTTTTAAATGCAACCAGTGGGCCCATGTAGCATATAGATGTCCACAGAGGCAAGGTGGGGAACAAAAGGTGGGAGAGCCAGTAAGTGGAAATGACAAAATATCAGCAGTAAGTTGTCTCGAGACAACAAGGGTACTAAACTACCACAAGAGGTTATAGCCTATCTTAGTGAATACGAAAGAGGCCATTGCTAAGAGAGACACAGCCTCTGACCTAACCATTGTGAAGCCTGCAATGGTTAAAGAGGAGTACTACTTGCTCAGCAGTCTACTCCAGCCAGAGCTTTAGGAGGGACCCCATTCCAAATACCTTTGGCTAGGGTTCAGCTTGACTGGAAGGGTGGAAAAGGAAACCAGCAAGTAGGTGTGTTTGAGAATATCCCTGCAAATGTCCTGATAGGGAATTATTTTGATAATGCAGTACCATTTGTGCATGCAGTTACACACAGTCAGGCTTGGAGACAAGCATGTGAGTCTGGTAGCCTGGGGGAGACCCAGATAGACCACACACTTACAGCCAGGACTGGTGAGGTGGTTACTTCAGGGAAGGAGCTACCTTGTAGCAGTGAGACTGAAGGTGAGCCAAAGCTGCTTGTAGGCACTGATGTTTCCTTGGACAGAGTGACTGCAAGGGCACAGATAAGTAGTAGTACCCAGGCAGACAGTGAGGCACCACTGTCAGAGAATACCAGACTTTATGTGAAAGAGGAGCTGGGAAGGGGTAACAAGAGGGAGAGTTGAGACAGGCTCAGATTATAGACCCTACATTACAAGACCTGAGGTAGGTAGCTAGTGAGGCACCTGATTGTTAAGGGAAGGGGAAATCTTTATACTGGGACAAAGGGTTACTGCATAGAGAGAGTGGACCCCTGAGGGAGGGCTAGAGAGTGAGAGAATACAGCAGTTGGTAGTGCCCAGAGCCTACCATCTGGTACTTCTAGCCATAGCCCATGATATTCCCTTTGCAGGTCATATGGGCATAAAATGTACAAAGAGACATATTATGCAGAACTTTTATTGGCCTGAGATTTCCAGAGATGTAACAGGGTAATGCAGGACCTGTGAGCAGTGCCAAAAGGAAGGCAAGCCAGGAGACAAGGTGAAAGCTCATCTGATGCCTTTGCCTGTGACTGAGGAGACATTTCAGAGGGTAGCTATGGATATTGCGGGGCGTCTGAGTACCCCAAATTCCACAGGGAACAAGTATATCATAGTAATAGTATATTATGCTACCATATACCCTGAAGCAATGGCTCTGTCCTCCATTGAAGCAAAGAAGGTGACAAATGCTTTGTTAGAGATTTTCAACAGGGTAGATTTCCCAAGAGAAATACTGACTGCCAGAGGTGCCAATTTCATGTCAGACCTACTGACTTGTCTGTGGAAGTACTGTGGGATGAAGCACCTAAAGACCACCCCCTACCATCCACAGACTAATGATCTTGTTGAGAGGTTAAACTCTACACTCAAGAAGATGCAATGGGCATTTGCAGACCAGTTCAAGAGGGAGTGAGGCAAATATTTTCTCCATGTGTTGTTTGCTTACAGAGAGGTCCCCCAGGAATCCACAGGTTTTTCACGCTATGAGTTGCTGTATGGGCATAGGGTAAGGGGACCTCTAAATTTCATTTGAGATGAGTGGGAGGGTGAGTGTGAATCCCACAAGGAGTCTTTTGTGGCATATGTTCTAAACCTCAGGACAAGGCTCAGGAAACTTATGGGCTTGGCTCATGAGAACCTGGCAGAAGCCCAACAGCTGAAAAAGGTCTGGTATGACAGGAATGCTCATGTTGGAGAGTATGCTGTAGGGCAGCAGGTAATGGTTCTCACTCCTGTCAGATACAACAAGCTGCAGGCAGCTTGAGAGGGACCCTACAAGGTGGTAAGGAAGGTCAGTGATGTTAACTACATGGTAGAACTGCTAGGCAGGAGGTAGGGGCACAAATTGCACCATGTTAACACGATGAAACCTTACCATGATAGGGATGCCCTTGTACTGAGTATTTGCAGTGGAAGGCAGGAGGAGTCTGAGGAGGATCTGGTGACTGCTTTCCTCAATGAGACTCAAACTGACACCTCAGTGGAAGGAGTGGCAATGTCCCAGCAGTTATCCCCTACCCAGGTTTGAGAAATCTGAGCAGTGTTACAGGAGTTTGTGGACATATTCACTGGGAAACAAGGGTTCACCCACCTGGTGCAGCACCATGTGAATACAGGACCCCAAAGGCCTATTAAGCAGGCCCCTTATGGGGTGCCTGAGAGAGTCAAACAGACTCTGAGGGAGGAGATACAGGAAATGCTGGAACTAGGAGTAATTCTGGAGTCCAGCAGTCCCTGGGCCTCCCCTGTTGTTCTGGTACCAAAGAAAGATGGCAGCACCAGGTACTGTGTGGACTACAGGAAATGTAATAATCACACAGAGTCAGATGCTTATCCCATGCCTAGTACAAATGAAGCCCTAGTGCAGCTGGGTGGGGCTAAGTATCTTCCCACCACTGATCTTACCAAGGGTTACTGGCAGTTGCCCTTGACTCCCATTGCCAGAGAGAGAGAGGTCAGCCTTTGTGACTCCTTTTGGCTTGTATGAGTTCACAAAGATGCCCTTTGGGATGAAAAAATGCCCCTGTGACTTTCCAGAGGCTGGTAGATCATTTGCCCTTGCTTACCTAGATTATATTGCTATCTACAGCTATTCCTGGCAAGAGGACCTTCAACACATTAACGAGGTGCTGGGCAGACTACAGAGGGCAGAGTTGACCATTAAGCCCAGCAAATGTCAGGTAGGTATGGCAGAGGATCTCCTACCTGGGACATAGAGTGGAGAGTGGTAAGATCAGGCCAGAACCTGCCAGAGTGGAAGCCATTCAGGCATGGCCTGCCCCTGTTACCAAAAAGCAGGTGAGGGCATTTTTAGGGACAGCAGTATACTACAGAAAGTTTGTCCCTAATTATACTACTGTACCTGCTCCCCTCACAAACCTGACAAGGAAAAACAGGTCAGATAAGGTAATGTGGACCTTAGCATGTGAGCAGGCATTCCAGAAACTTAAAGGAACTTTGGGAGGAGCCCCTGTGTTAGCCAGTCCAGATTACATCAAAGAATATTTTGTGCAGGTGGATACTTTAACCATGAGGTATGCACTGTACTTAGCCAGGTTTCCTCAGAGGGAGAAGAGCACCCAGTGGTATATCTCATTCATAGGCTCCAACCCAGGGAAGAATGCTATGCAGCTGTAGAAAAGGAATGCCTATCCATAGTGTTTTCACTGGAGAAACTTCAACCTTATCTCTATGGAAGTAAATTCACTGTAGTTACAGACCCCAATCCCTTAACATGGCTTCATTGAGTCAGCCAGCAAAATGCCAAGTTACTAGGGTGGAGCCTAGGGTTGCAAGCGTATGATATGATAGTGCAACACCACCGTGGGGTTAGCAATGCCAATGCAGGTGGGTTCTCAAAACAGGCAATGGGGTAAGGTATTCCCATATAGGCTCAATCATCTCAAGCAATGTTTCTCAAGGGTCACTTGAAAAACTAGCTTGAGTTTTCGGAGGAGGGGGAGAAATGTAATGCTGCCAGCCCAGCTATCTGTAATTTTGTAAATAATTCTATGTCATTTGTGAATATTGATATGATTTATACAGAGCTGCATGTTATGTACTGAGCTTCAAGAATGTAACCACAGCATACCCTGCTGGAAATAGAGGATTAACTTACAAAACTTAAGGATAGCTGAGGTTTTTACTTTATAGCTGGTCCATAAAAAAAGATGTTATCTCTCAGTTTCAGTTAAATAGCAGATGCAATGTCTAGAGCTAGAAGTTTTTCTATTGTCTTGAAAGAAAAGTAATTACTAGGTTTAAAATGTAGTGTTTTATTGTTTTACAACTTCCAAGATCTGGCAAACATCTGAGATATATGCATTTTAACACAGTGATGTTAAAATTCTATTAGTTTCTATTTTAGCCTGGGAACTGAAGTCAGGTGACAAAAAGTGATGTCATCCAGGTAACCCAGCAGTAAAATGTGATATTAATTTAAGAACTCTCTCAGAGAGAGACTGTGCAGTTTGTATTTTGTCTTTGACCTAACAAGAACATCCACTCATCATCATTATCATCTGCACTTGCTCTGTAAGTAAGATTTAGGGCATAGTGTCTCTTTTAGATATGGATAGAAATATAGTAAAGTTTAGTTTAGATGTTTTCTGTATTTATTTGAGACTGTTCTACAATGTTGTTTTAAAATATTTCCTGTGATTTTGAACTCTGAAGTCATTGTGTTGAGTTGCTGAGTATTGTCTTTTTCTTTTAGTATTTATTATTAAATATATTTAAACTTATCTTTGTGGCTGATATTTGTGAGACATATTTAAGCTCTTAGAGTACTTGCATATATATTTGGTGACACTGTACTTGCCACTTCCAAATAGCCTTGCTCTTGGTCAGGCTACCATTTGTTTTAATAGTAACATTACACAGTAGGATTGGACACCCTTTGTTAAGGGCCTTAGAGTAGATGCTAAAGAGTTGGCTGGTGGCAACTAGAACTACCTTATAGTCTGGGAAGAGGGGAGGGGCATAGCTAGTAAACCTGTGCCAGTCTTTCCCAGGGGTGTGTGTGTGTGTGTTTGTGTGTGTGTGTGTGTGTGTGTGTGTGTGTGTGTGTGTGTGTGTGTGTATAAATCAAATCTCAAAGTGCGCACGTGTGTGTGTGTGTGTGTGTGTGTGTGTGTGTGTGTGTGTGTGTGTGTGTGTGTGTGTGTGTTTGTATATAAATCAAATCTCAAAGTGTGTGTGTGTGCGTGTGTGCGTGTGTGTGTGTGTGTGTGTGTGTGTGTGTGTGTGTGTGTGTGTGTGTGTGTGTGTGTGTGTCAGCTACTTCAGCAGGGACAAGAAGCACTGGTTGGACAGAGAGGGTGTTGGAGGTTTTGGCTTGGCCACTCGGCTGAGATCTCAACCCTATAGCTGTGCCAGTGGAGAGTCTTATTGGGGATCTGGAGAAAGAGAGAGAAACCAGCCCCAGACTGACTGTGATCTCTGTGTGCTTTTAAGAGAAACTGCACTTTACTGCATGTGTACTTGTCATCCTCCCAGTGTGTACATTCCCCTAGCTGTTGCCAGTGGTTAGGATTGAGGCTCCTTGATTACTGGGCCAGTGCAGGGGTGTCACAATCTGCATGAACACAGCCAAGCTCAGTGCTAGCCCTAAATGTCTGTTTGTTGGACAGCCATGAGCCCTGCATGGTAGAGCTGACAGTTCATTGAATCCACCCCCGTACATGGGAACTGGTTCTGCCAGGAGTTGCACTGGTACTTCCATGCCCAAGGTCAGATGCTGTTCTACTACCTGAAGGTGGCTGATGTCTGCTTGGCACGTGCCCTCCACAGGAATGCCCATGACCATGAGCCCTTGGCCTACTATGTCTTGGTGCAGACAGCATACTCTCCTCTGCAACCCTGGATGTATTGCCACTATGGGAGGGTGATTGTGCATGGTCATGTTGATTCTCAGCAGATGTAGATGCTGACCTAAGCCCATGAGGCTGACATTCAACTCCAATCTGCTACCAAACAACAAAAAAACTGCTAATAAATCCAAAAACGGCAGTCTGGAAGTCCGTGAACACAATTTATTAAATCAAATACTCTCTTAAGCGCTTTTCGTACGTACTATGTACAAACTTCTTCCTCCGAAGAAGTTCGTACATAGTACGTATGAAAAGCGCTTAAGAGAGTATTTGATTTAATAAATTGTGTTCACGGACTTCCAGACTGCCGTTTTTGGATTTATTCAACTCCAATCTAACATTCCATCACAAGACAGATAGTGTGCGATCTGTCTTAGACCTACCTCTTTCCACTGTGTCAGTCAACCGATCCAGTGTATAAGCAGCACAATAGAGGCAGTCACAGATGTCAGACTGTGCTGCATCCATAACCCTGAGCATTCATCAGGAGTTCCTGTCTGAACATGCCTGTGCCTCCATGATGACCCTAAACATATGCCGATCGACATGTGAAGAGACACCTGCTATAGGTGGGGGAGGTACATCAGGCCTCTTACTAGCACTCCTATCAATCTGCCTTTGTGGAATCTCACCAACAGTTTGGCTATGGCCAGTGTTGACAGTCACTAAAGCCACAGTACCCACAATTATCTATTCACTGTTCCCACCCTCCGACTGTGCAATATATGTGGCCTCAGGGGACTGGGGATGCATAAACATACTGGCTGTGCATGGTAATGATGAGAGTGGAGGGGGATGTCAACCTCTGTGTCTGATTCAGGCTCTGCAACCCCCAGCTTGGTCTCAAGTTGGCCGCCATCATCATCAGAGTCTGAAGAGAGACACTGACATCAGGAGGTATAGGGGACAAAGACCAACCTCCTTAGTCACCTGTGATAAAAAGGAAAAAGCAATACATTGATACCTGCACTTCTATGCTCTGCTGTACTATGGTGCAATATATGTTAAGCTATATACACTGCTATCACTATTACAGACTTGTATACCTCCCAACCTCAAAGAATAGGACATGTGGACATTATTTTCTAATGACAATCTGTATTTATTTGAAAATAATTATTCAGTAAACAAGAATCTTATGAGCAAAAAATAAATTATGTACACTATGGACATTCTGCAAAAATCTGCACAGTTGACAGTTATGGCAATCAATAATGTTCTGACTATACTTTCAAGCCAATCACTATGGTCATACCTACAAGGCAGAAGTATGAGTCTAAACTGGGGACATTCAGAAAATATCTGTACAGTGGACAATCATACAGACAGTACACCAATCCAGCCAGCAGGCCTGGGATGACACTTTAACTAATACACTGAAATATAGCTACATCTCTGACAAAACAGTTTTCTTCTTACCAGCAGCAGGAATATGGCCTCTTCCAATTCCTGCCAGTCCTGAAAAATTTGAGTGAGAGGTAATAGCAACAGCACCACATATTGCAGTATAACAGGGGTGATACATCCACAAATCTCAGATCTACAGTAACTGCTATGTTAAAAGTATGTGGGTGACAATCTCTACATGAGCTTAAAACTGCAGCTAACTTACTCTTCCCCCCAAAAAAACACCTGACATCCATGTAAACCTATATACAATTGACAGGATGAATGCAACAGTATTCTACTGCAGATCTAACTAAGCATACCTGGCCACTCCTCTTGAGAGGAACGGGTGGCATCCACATCTACAACATATTGGTTGATGAATGCCTGGGAGCTGTCCTGTGTAGCAAGGTTTGTCAGGAATTCTTCTGTGACAGTGAGAGGAGGTTCTGCTGCAGACCAACCACCAGTGACCTGACGTTCCCTGGCCATGTCAGCTGCATGTCTCCTTGCTGCATTAATCATATCCATGGCATGGTGCCACACCTACTCATAGGTATGATTTTGTGACCCATAGCATTGATGTTATGCATTAGCAGGGCTGCATGTTCTGACCTATTTGCCCTCTCTCAGGACAACATGACCTGGTAATGTTGTCACAAAGCTTCAATGATGAGGTCGTTTTCTGCCTCAAAAAATGGTGGCCTGTAACGTGCATGCATAATGTTTACTGAAATACAAATAAATGAGAGCACATGTAAGGATCACATACACTACATATGAGTAAACTATGTAGAGATACAGCAGTAAAGGAAGGCTATCAGTATTCATTGCTTGATTAAATATCTCATATTCAACAGTGTGCCAAATGTACAAAAGGTGTGGCTGCAACTAGGATAGTAGCAATAGTGACATATTCATGTTTGTGCCATAACAGATACTCATGTGTGCTCACACACCAAACTCAGGAGTCCATTGTAGTGTGCCCCATAGCAGGAAAAATCCCCCCAGTAATATGTATAAACAATAGTGCCAACAAAATAGCAGTGTACTATTACAACTGCTATCAATGGAAGTATCCAGGAGACCTGTGCACCTAGTTATAGCATTATACCCTTGGCATACTGTACATTCTCTGTACATGTAACAGGGATGGAGATTAATGCCATGTCATCAGTGCAGTTCTAACAAAGGCTTTACTGATGATCCCCATTCTCCATAAGTGCATTAAAACATATGCATCATGTTGGAAACAAAATGGATACATACCTGATGGAGTACAGTACAGCTATATAAATACTGTGTCAATGAATTAGACATAAGAACTAACTCTTACACACACTGGTTTACCTATCTTGATGTTTGCCTTTTTATGATGGTTATCATTAGCAGTTGATTCCATCTGAACCAGTCTGTGGATCAGAAATGCTAAATGCAGTGACACAGCTAAACTGCAGTATAATCAGCCAATCCCATGCAACTACTCAACAAGATATAAGGCATCAATGTAGATTCCAACACCTTTCTCATATGGTGGGGTGAAAATTAGTGGGGCAAAAATACAACATCAGCACAGAGAGAATGTTCGTAGCAGTTACTTTTTACAAACAGATGTGTGTGCTACAGGCTGAAGCTGATGCTGCTGATGCTGGGAATATCCATAGACAGGCTGAAGACTTTGCAGGATGACAACACAGAACAGTAACCTTGATGAACAACCAGAGCCAGAATGAGGAAAGTCATCCCAATGTTAATTAAGGTATGTGTTTAAGGTAAGTATGTTAGCCAAAGGTATCATTAACAGAGTAAAAGGCAACATGATTGGTGTGTCCTAGAACAGGGTAGGGAGTACATTAACCATTTTGTTAACCACGTGAACTGCCAGGTCATGTGTTATGTCATGGTAGCCATCTGGAATGCATGTGCTGACAACCCTTCATTCTAGCACGACCTTCATATATGTATACTACTTGTACAGCTGTGGTTGTCTGTTATATCAGTGGTAAATCATTGTGGACAACAGTCTGATATTACTGGGCCATATTTGAATTACATACTTCAAATTCCTCTGAGGATTCATGCTAATGCATAAACTAACATTCTAGGCACTTTCTAGGGCTGTAATAGCAATAGTTAAAATGTGTTCCTATCTGTAGGCCTTTGACTTCCATTACTTAGAAGCAGACATTCCATCTGTACTTCTTTGGGTGGATAAATAGGTGACAAGACAGTCATACATATCACAATTTATAATGGTGATGTACACATGCATGTATTTTAAATGCTAGACACAGCTGTATTAGAACCCAGGACTATGTGAACCAAAAAAAAAATGTTTCCAAATCATTTAACAGACTGAGCTACAGAGTCAGTGATGTTACAGGTGTGTTTTTACATGTTGTATAGATAATTGCACACTTAACTGCTCTTACATACCTGTCTTACATCTATTAGTATGTGTATGGCTTTATAGTGATGTACTTCTCTACCAGATTCCTAGTTAAATTCCTAGTTTTCCATTAGTCTTTTAGCAGATTTTCTGCATGACACAGTAGAATGTGCAGCATCACGTAAACACGCTTAATGATGAGAAAATGACAATTGCTATATTTTGCTTAAAACACCTGTGCTACTTAATCAACTGTAGGGCTTGGTGAGTTGATGTACTTTTGAACAAGTCATATGGTACTGGTTTCAAAATAGATTGTAGGTGAACTTTTTGGATGTAATTATTATGCTTTCACATACATATAATACCATTTAGCTTAGCTGAGCTCATGCAATGATTCTTTAAAGAAAAGAAAACTGGGGAGATAGGAAAGTGGTGAAATGGGGTGCAAGCAGGGGGAAAAACATAGTCAAAGGCAGGTAGGAATTTGCAGGAAGGATGTAGGAAAGAACCATAGCTGTCCATTTTTTCCACAGCAACAATTGTGCACTTGCAAAACTTTTTAGCTGAATTTGGACTGTTACCCCCAGACAGATGGCTGATGACAACGTAAGTATGTTGTCATGCCAGTTGGACCAAATTAAGTGTGCTCAGTGGTCATGAGTGTGAAAAGAAGAGCTATGTATGGGACAAAATTGTTTTTTTCAGGACAGGTGCCCTTTTTTTTTCTTTTTTTTTTTTTTCAAGGAGAGAATGGAATGTTGGGGATGGGGAAGGTAAGTTAGGAAGGTGAGGAAGCAACTGCAGACAGACAAGACATATAAAACAGCAGACAGGGTTAGTGAGGGACACAAGAGGGAGGATGAACACCTTGCTTGGGTAGGAGGTAGGGGGATCCAGGTCCCATGGTCATCGGACATGGTAACCACGTGACTCAAGTCCTCAGCCATGGGACTGTCAGCACTTCACAGCTTCTATGGAGGCATTGGCCAATGCCGGCACCTGTGGACAGACTGGCCCACCAGAATGGATAGCGTGTTCTCCATCCAGCATAGGAGTGCACCGACAGTCTGCTGCACAAGCCTGCATGCCGACACCTGTGCATGGGTGACATAGTCATCCCCTCCACCTCCAGTCCAAGAAGGGGGCACACTTCTGGCCTGTGGAGCGGAACTACCTGAATGAACAGGTAGTGCAGGAGCAGAAGGGGGGATGCCACCAGGCTGCGGCCCAGGCCCCGGTGTTTCAGCCAGCGGAGCCAAGGTAGGTGGATTGCTAGGAACTGGCTTACCTTGTTGCACTGTGGTAAATAAAATAGAAAGTTAAAGGAAAAATAAACACAACCCAAACAAATTTAATTAATAACATAAAAGAAAAGAATAATGAGTAATGGAAACAAACTGAAAAATAATATAATGAGGAACACAACAATAAATAATGTAAATGAAAGTTTATTTGACTGCAAAGCAATGTTAAATTATACATAAGGAGAACATAAGAGGTAACAGCAAATAACATGATAACAGCAAATGATAACAGTAAATATATTGATTAAATAAATAAAAGAAGAGAAGGGGTGTGGTGGGCGAAGGAAGGAGAATATTAGTAACTTCACAGATACTATAACTAAACATACTACAAATAAATATTTTTAGATATGTTAGATTATACTTGTAACACCACTGACTACTATGGCATTTATTATTTGAAATACTACCCTGTTTCTTACATACACAATATAGTTCAGATCATATTTCATCCAGCAATCATTCCATGTTCCTTATATTGGATATATGATGTTCCATATACATATCTCTCAACCTCTTAGCATGGGACATTATGGGCCAAGCCATATATAATGGTGGTACAAAGACACTACAACAGGGAACATTCTTACAGAGTGTGCTCTTACAATAGTAGCTAGGTGTTCAGATAAAAGATTTGCCATTAAAATGCATTTCAGGAGATGTCTAATATCTGCAATTCAGAGGACTGACATTCTTTTCAGACACTGATCCTCAAAATTTGGCCGAGACTGGCCAGTAAAACCAGATCATATACCAAAAAGACCAGACATATGGGGCAATATTCAGTGTGTTCTGCAAAAATTGTGAAATTTGAGAGGTATGTCCATGTACACTGATTATACTTGACAGCTGGACAGTCATGGCCCAAGTCTATGAGTGTGCACTTCACATGCAAGCATAGTTATATTGTACTGATAAAATGCTGAAACAGTACTGAAAACAGTACAATTTTTGTCGGTTGGCTGGTGTGTGATTAGAACCCACAAGCAGTGACTATAGCAATAATGAACATTTTATTTGAAATAATAAATTATCAGAACACTGTCTCCTTTTACCCTTTAGTGAATCATGTTATTTCAAATCTTGCATTTACATACATGGATAGCTGTCTAGGACTTCTGTTAACTTACATGTTTACCCTACTCAGTTACTGACTGCAATCTATAGCATATTTCTGACAATGAGCAGACCACAACATTGACTCTTAATCTGGGTATTCCCAACATTAACTAATGGTCGGGAGCTATGCTACACAGTACTGCATGCTTACTTGCCTTAACTTGCTTTAACAGTTCAGATATGCACTGACACATTAATGAAAGTCTATGATGTCCCAGGTACTTCATACATGACTGTTAAGACTGCAATATCTGTATTTATTTTATTATTAACTTATGCATTCATTTATTACTTTATTGATTTTCTTACATACCACGTGCTTGCCTCATCCTGGCCAAATGCCTTGCATGGGACCGCACGTTGCAAGCCCTCTCTTCTGCAGCTGTGGTAAGAGAGGAAACCATTATGCATACCAGTTTTACAGAGATTCATCTTGTATATTTATAAATTAATAGAAAACAAACTTACATATCTGTGCGGTATTCCTCACCTGTGCCTCTTGGATCCAGACATCCAAAGTACCCCTCTTCCATCAATAGAGGTCATCATAATGGTGATGACACTGCTCACCAGTGTGGGGGATACCAGTTGTACTGGTCAGGTCCCTGGCCAAATTATCTCAGGCCACATTCTGATCCCTGATAGTTGTTCTGCAGCATCCGGGGTCCATGGTGCTGTACCAGGAGTCCAATAAAAATCCTAGACTCCTGAACACCCCAATTCTGTGTTTGAAAGTGCACTCCTTCTCCCACAACAACCATATCTACACTCAAGATCAGGCTTCAAGGAATACTGTGCAATTCCCACCTACTGTCCTTTAAATAGGATGCATTCTTGCCATTGTGTGTCATACTGAAACTTTCAAACATGCGTCGCGTCACTTAGCATTGCACAAACTCGAGCAACCCATGTTTAAGTGAAGCTTAGCAATGTGCAAACATGGAAAGATCATTACCCATGTTTAAGCGATGCTTAGCAATCTGCACTTTTTCTAAACAGAACAATAATTAAATTTGAAGTGAACCAATGTTTCAGTGACCTCACACACTTTCACAGCAGTATATATAAAATGTACCAGTTCCCCAGGACTTGGGCCCAGGACCAACTCCACTGTAGATCATCTCTCAACCTGTCTCACCACTGGAGTAGTTAAAGGAGCTCATGTATCTTCAGATATACTGTGACGGTGCCACTGCAAGCATAGTGCAGCTTCTCTGCATGGGTGCATCCAGTTTCTATTTTTAGATGTCTGGCATATGTCTAATGCATAGGTGCACAGAACTAAGCATGGCTAAATAACATGGCACTTCACTAAACTATCACATAAAAATAAAAAATTAAAAATTGAACACATCCGGTTTCTATTTTTACATGTCTGGTGTATGTCTAATGCATGGGTGTGCAGAGCTAAGCATAGTTAAATAATGTAGTGTATAGCTCAAAAAACACATAAAAGTTAAAAAAATGAAAATAAATCCATATTAGTAAAATAAATTGTCTTGTACCTCTTTATGTCAGTTTAAGGGGCTGAGGTATGTGGGTGTGCCATTGGTGTTACAAGGATTCAATAGCCATGTTGTTCTGACCTCCATTAGGCTCACCGCACCATTAATATGCACACCACATTGCCAAGGGAAGATTGTGGCCATGTACACAGAGCCTACGTGGACTTTCTTGAATTCTAGGGGGTATTTTCATCTGCTGATTTTCAATTGACTGTATCAGCTTTACACCCTTTGATGAAACGTTCTGTAGATGAAGCATTGTACACATTTGTTGTACTGTTCTTCAAGACAAACAGGGCACAGCTCTGTGTTTTTTATATATATATATATATATATATATATATATATATATATATATATATATATATATATATATATATACATTGCTTTCTTCGTTTGTCTGGCTTAGTATACACCTCCATTCTTTTACTATTCCTTCTTTGTAAAGGAAAGTGTCCTGTTTTTGCTCAGGTACATGTTAGGTTTTAAACTCAGTCACAATCCAAACTGAGCAGCTAATTTACAACAGTAATTATTTGCATTTGTTGTTGTCTCACATTTTACGTTATTGCAGGTGTCCAGTATTTTGTGTATGTATTTTGTATATGCATTGTGACATAATATGGGGTGCTTGGAGTTATGATAAACCATTATGTACACACAATGTGCTACACTATGCAATTCTCATGTCATATTTCTTTCCTACTCTCAACCCCCCTTTGTGAGTCTGATTTTACATCTACAATGTCAGTGTACTGACATTAATGTTCTCTGTGCTGCCCACCTTGTTTATAAATTGATTCCTATTATACACATCAGCAAAAGCCGAAAAATATATGCTTTTTAATTGTACAGCTCACTGTTAACTAAATGTTAATTTAAATCAGTAAAACCACATTGTCAGTGACCTATAGACACAATATAAAATATTATGTTGATTTAAAAAAAATGAATGCATTTATTGACTGTTTGTTTTTAAAAGGTATTTTATGTTAACAGAGCAAATCTAAAATTATTCTGAAAAAGCAGAAAGCTGAATTCATTTGTCTTTATACAGCTTTCACAAAGAAGTCAAGCTGTAATATTTTTCATCCTGGAGTGTTTGTTTTACAGCTTTCTGCTTTAGTTTGGAAATAGCTGCATTTCAAGTAGATGTTTGGAACAGAACAATGGGCTTAGCATAGAAGAGCCAAGACAATAGCACATTTTAAAGTATAATTTCGCTGAGAAGCTCTACAGGCACATTTACCTGTCATGTCTTTTTCATTGACCTTTCATAGTAAGAGGTAATGCTGAACAAAATACAGGACAATTAACTTGTCACCCTATTAAATAAGAACTCACAATAATAAAATCTAAAATGGTGAATTAATTTATAGTTCACATAAATATATGAAGAAAACAGCAATGATGTAGCACAGATAAGCAGAAAATGCATACTTCAAGTGAAATATGCTTGGTGTTGTTTTACCAGCCTCACACAAATAAACAAGAGCTAGCAAAGAAAACAAGCAATAAACAAAATTCTACACCTGCTTTCATCACAAGTCCTTGTTGTATAATAGCTTATCAAGACAGGTAGGAATAGGTAGCATGTTACTACTTGCTATGTTCCAAATGCATTTTCTTTTATTAGATAAAACCCTGTAATGTACTGAAACCTAAAAGCAAACTAATGACATGGTAAATAAGAAATGTGATAACTGTCAAAATCATACCTTTCAACTGTAGCTCATCATAAGGAATTTATGCACATTGCTTCATTCTGAAGCTTAAAGATTTCATGTCCCAGTCTGTTTCACACAGAAAGTGGCTGTCATCCATCCACTAAGATGTTCTATTATGCCCATGGTAAATAATACTAAATGATACGACTTCATAAAAAGTATGAAGTAATAGATTTCAACCATACTGTAAGCTTCCCTGGTAACATTGTTAGAGAATGTTCCACATTTCACCCATTTGGTTCACATTATAACAGATAGTGGTCCCAATTTTGGAGAGGAAAGGTTGAGAGCTAAGTTCAAAGTTTAAACTGTAAACCTCTGCTCAAACCAATGTTCATTCATCTGCTTATCCTGTTACAGTTGACCTCAACAAATAGACAGAAATGAAAATATTCTGAAGGCATTCTGTACAAAGATGTTTTCAAAGATTCAAAGAGAGATTCAAAGAATTTTTATTGTCTTTTAGGAAACACAAAGGCTATCTAAATTAAATTTAGTGTATCAGCTCTTTTTCAGTAGAAAAACAAACACAAAAAGACAGACATGATAGGTATTAAAAAATAAACAATAACTATAGTACAAAAGTAAATATCTAGGTAGCTGATGCACATGCTTGTACATGATTTATATACACTGGACAACATTGACTACTACATGATTAACACATGAAAAAAAAAGTACACTACACAGAGGTGAGATTGGGTGATAGGAAATTATTGGAATTGCACTTGAATGAGAATATATTAATTTTGGTATGCAATAAATAAATAAAATTACTGTATGGAAAAAAAAACGGAAAATAATGAGAGCGTAACAAAGTAAAACATCCAGATTTATATCTGCGTTAATGAATCTTATTGTAGTTGGATAAAAACTGTTTATGAATCTCGAGGTCCTGCAGGGGATACTCCATAACCTTCTACCAGATGCAAGTTTAGTGAACCAACCATATGCTGGATGGGAAGTGCCACTCAGTATTTTACGGGACCTCTTTTTACATCTCATTTCAAAGAGCTCCTGTAAGGTAGGAAGACTAGTGCCCATGATTTTTTCTGCTGTTATTATTCTTTTGCATGCATATGTAAGCTTGCTCATTGCCATATATGTATAAATTAGTTTTAAATATGTGAAGGGGCATATTTGTGCATGTGTACATGCAAACATGCAACATATGTTTCCCCTCCAATTCAATGAGTTTCATTTTCCTGAAGCTTCAACAGAACACACACACACACACACACACACACACACACACACACACACACACACACACACACACACGTGAAGTCTCTCTCTCTCTCTTACTGTCTCTCTCTTAGTCTTACAAACTTATAGACCTATGAGAGCTGCATGAGTGAATGCAGAAAGGTTTCTTCAAATGGACTGCTTTATACTAATTGAAGTTTATTTCTAGGTTATGTTGCTGATAATGTATTTAAAACAATGAAACCTTGCAATGTAAGGAAATCTCATTTGTATTTATTTATTTATTTACACTTTACACTAGTAGCATGTTTATCATGCCTGTCAGAATGACAAATTGCATAATAACATATAGTTTGTATGATACATACTTTAATGGTTAAAACTTGCAAAAAGTTGAAATTAGACCAAAAAGTTTTAAAAAACCTTAGCAATGCATATCAGACATCTTGTCTACATGGCAGGTTAGCAATATCTAGCAATACGAGTCTTGTACACTGACACCTGTATCAGTTCTGGTTTTGTCTGACAGTTACTGCAGATGATTAAGATTCTAAGACATTAACTTAACAAGCTGCTTTCTGTACACATGTATAGGGTTTGAGTCATTCCAACTCCATTTGCCTATTGTTTGACTGTGCAAGTCACTTAACCAGACATGCTCCTGGGTTGCACCTGTAAAGAGACCCTTGCGTCTGCTAGGCTTAACTAGTTAACAAATACATAAAAATAAAAATGAATAAATATGCAGTCCCTTATAAGTCAGTGTACAGACTTAACATTCATTACTTTATTATAGCTAATTGCATTCTTCATTAGTGATATTAACTTCTATGTTCTCTTTCCATGGAAATGATAATTCTTTATTTACTATATCATTCCTGACCTAACCACCACAGGTGTCAAATATTCTCCTCTAACATATCTTCTTTCACGGACATGAAAAATTCACTTACTTACTTTTTTATCAATTAAGGTAAGTATGCTTGGCCCATGAAATCAACTTTTTTAACATAAATTGCCAACTTATATTCCCAAGTTCAGCTAAATGTGTGCCTCTGTACAGTCTGTAGAGTTACTGACCTTGAAGACAATGACTTGAAATTGATGTTGTTAAATTTATTTTAGGGATTTGCTGTTACTTTACTAGTTTTTGTTACGTTCAGAATGTGAACTGATATTATATTGTGCAGAAAAAAAACATAACTGGGTTCATATAAGCATAGTCATGTTCTTGTTGAATTTCACAGAACTGTCATCACTAATTTTCTCAATGGAAAAAGAAGGGTTTCCTCTGCAGTATTCACTTTCCATGTAAGAAAACTAATGATCATATTTGGTGGCTATGATTGGAGGAAAGAGCTACATCAGACATGATGACAATATTCTGACATATTGGTAGAAATTGGAACTCTTGTTAGAGTTCAGTAAAGAATTAAGAAAAATCCGAAACACATTTAAATATGTTGTAATTATGATCTATTCTCTGCAATATTTGTTGAGGAAAACCAATATTGGTTTAAAGGAAACAAACTATATTACTGTCCTTTAGATCCAAGCCTTTAATTGTGTACTCGGACATAGCATCTAACAGAGCATGATTGTATTTTATCTGTTTCTGCCATGTGAAGCTGCCAAAGTAATCCAGAGATGACCCAGGAATTTCCAGTTGCCATGTTTTTTAAATGTTTCATTCAAGATCGATATTTTATTTTTAAAAAAGTAGCACATTGCATAATATGGTAGAGGTTATGACCTCAGTGAATGATGCTAACAAATGTGATGTAATGTATAAAATGAAAAGAGCATCACATTAAGAGTAAACATCTATAAGGTTGACCTGTGCAATGGATATCATGTGCTTCTACCAGCTACAGAAGTTGCTTCCATGTTAGTAAATAAAATGGCTACATCTACCATTGGCTCCTTTTTAACTGGGTTATGCTACTTCCTAGTATGTTGGAGGTACATTTGAAAGAACGCAAGCACCACATTGATTGAGCAGCCCTTGTGGGTTCAAATTTATATAGCCAGTAAGCTGAGCAAAATAAGTTCTCTGTTCTAAGGAACAATGCTCACATCTCTGTTACCAACAACAAGGTGAACTGCTGAAAAGAAATAGCACAACTGATAAAATCACCCACTACATTACCAGGTAAAATTTGAAGATTAAAATGACTACAACTCCAAGACAAGAATAAGCAAAAATGCAAAATAACAATTAAAAAGCTGACAAAATAACAAATGAAATGGCAAATGAAAAAATATAGCAATATTTTGCATATATACCACCAAACTGCTGAAGAGTGCCCCAAAACAACATAAATGGCACAGAAACAAGTATTCCTATAGATGTCATTTGCCTTCAGATTACAAAAGTAAATCTGAGGCAGTTTAGCAAACAAGGAGTAGCCACTATATTTCTTCCAGCTACAGTTAGAAAATCGCCATGGCATCTATTCTGCAGGACAGGCCAAAAGTAGCTCATCAAACAAAAGCAGGTCCAGTAAGCCAATGCCACTTAAGAGGATGTATGTGCACAGTTAATTACAGAAGATTTGCATAATTAACCTTAAATGTGCTTGTAACCAGCCAGTAACAACGCTTTACAGAAGTAATAAAGTATTCTATTAAAAATATATCAAAAGAACTGCAAAGCTCATTAATTTATAAATATACAGAAAATATACACTTTTATACAGGACATCAAAATAAAAAGTGTTAGACAGCTTCAGGAAAAAGGCTCTTGATATCTTTGCACACACTTCGATCTAGCTAATGAACAATTGAGTCTGTCTAGATCTACTTTATAAATAAATTAGTACTTCAAGAAAAGCACAGACAGGGGGTTAGGAGGGTGGCCTAATGGTTAAGGTGCTTGTCTTACAAACACATGGTCCAGGGTTTAAGTCTCACAAAGGATAATTGGCTAGGCTTAAAATGGCTCGCAAGGGCAGTTAGCTTTGTACTAATCTATGAACATTGTTAAATAAAGAAGGAGCTCACTATGCCATAGAAAGTAGATTTTGTTATTCCTTAATATCCGTGCTAACAGTTTCCACTCTGTTGCTGATCCCTTTAAGCTACTCACTCCTACCAAGAATTCTTCAGAGAGAAAAAAGCCAGAGATTAACTAATATTTAGTATTTTTTGTCCTGGTAACAGCGATCATGTTACTAGCTAGTAACCTGGATGGGTATCCTGAGATAAGTCAGTGTTAATAGATAGTTACCTGGTACTGTCCTTTTTTTCTGGATCCCCTAGTTTATATGATTTTCTTCTTTAATCTCTGATGCAAAACTTTTCACTTCCTGCTAGGTCAGCATTCCTATCTGACCAGGAGATTCATGAAATGCCCTATTAAGGTAAATATTCTGTGTGTGTATGTCTGTGAAAGAGTTGCACATACATTATTTCTACAAAGATTTTCACATATGTGCTTTATTTCCAGTCAGATTTCCAGATGTTATAGAGGTATTCAGTATTTTTGATCTTTCTAAAGTGCAAAGACTGATATGACAGTTGATATTGAAAAACATGTTTTTCACTAGAAATCTAGGGCCAAAAAGGTCCTGTTGACATTTACATGAATAAAGTGAGATGGAGAGCCAAATATTGTGAATTTGTAGAGTTATATGATTCATTTCTGAGTGATATAATTGTTTAAGATAAAACAAATGATAAAAGTGAGAAGTAAGTTATTTGAGAGACTCAGTTAACTGTATATATATATATATATATATATATATATATATATATATATATATACTATCAAAATAACAAATGTTCATAATACCGAATGTTTACATTACCGAGAAATTTAACCAACTGTTTGAATATTAATTAGTTTACATGATCGAATTTAATAAGCAAAAACAGCCGTTTGACATTAATGTTGAATGTCAAAGTTATTTCCGTGGTTGTAACTTCCTCATAATGGAAATGAGAAGTCAGAAACCTGTCGATAAGGGAGTTCAAAATGGCCACTGTTCTGTGAACACTGCTATCACCTAGCTCTCTGATGTACCCTGGATTAAAACAAACCTAGAAGACAATGCGGAATTAATATTACAGAAATAACTGTAGTTATTTACTGTTAATATCATCCAGCAAACAAAAGAGGAAGACAAAGTGACAGATTCAGCTCAGAAACAACAGGATTAACTAAGATTTCTGAATAACAGCTTAAGCCATGTGCTACTAAGACCCTGCATTTGAATACAAGATTGGTAAAACACTATACAGCAAGATGTCAAAAGAGGAAAACAATATGGAAACAACAACAACTAAGACCAAATTCTCAGTACTAGCCTCACCTGGGAAAGACACAACTTCAAAAAGACAAAAGACAATTAAACAAACTGACAACTCTAAAACTGCAAATAAATCCAATACAGACATGCCAGCTAATCTGGAAGACATAAAAATTGCCTTATTACCTATCCAGCAAGCAATAAAGGACTTATAATTACAATTTCAAACCTTTGGTGACTCATTCAGCCAAATAATATCCAGAATGGAAAAAATCTGAGTCCAAAATAATAGAAAATGAAATAAAAATAGACTCTATTTCTCAAAGAACTGATGCCCATGACAAATAAATACAAAACTTACAAGCAAAAATAACAGGCCTGGAAGCAAGATCTCAAAGGAACAATATCATCATCAGAAGAATACCTGAAACTGTACCTCATAACAATCTAATACCAGCAATCACGCAAATAATAAATTCCCTGCCAGAGAAACCTGAAGAAATGCAGCAAATAACAATAGAGAGAGCCCACAGAGCCCTGAGAGAAATGCAAACACCACTGAAACCAAGACCTGTCTATATTAAAATATTAAACTATCAAGATGTAAATAAAATCATACTGGCAACAAAGAAAAAAGGCACACTCACCTGGAATAATAATAAAATCTCCTTTGCTCAAGACCTCCCAATACAAATAAGACAAGCAAGACAATTGCTATCTCCATACTGCAGGTTCCTAATAGAAAAAAAAATCAGATTCCAGATGAAATATCCAAATCAGTTAATCTTCTACATCAAAGAGGTTAAATACATGGTACCTAACTCCAAAGAGGCAAAAGAGAAATTCCTGGGCATTTTCAAGCAAATTCCACCTTCAGAAATGAAATCAATACACAAAAAACAATAAACGACCCTTAGGTGAAGAAATGACCCCATTCACGAGCACTCTAGCTGGGTCCAACTCTGAAAGCTTCCCCTTGCTGTCTAGGCCCTTAAATCCATGATGTGAGCCATGAGGAACACAGGAAAAGGAAGTACAGCCTGGGTAGGAAAGAAAAATCAACTGCCATTTCCGATGTGTGAATATAGGAAGGAACCTCTTCCTGGGACACTGATCCGCAAAATCGGTCCCCCTACGATTTTGAGGGCTCCATTAAGAAGAACAGTCAGACAAAATGGATCTCAGCAAGCTCCAAAAGATTTTACTGCCTGAAAAACGAAAATTGATCTGCACTAGCTAAATGAAGAAAGCTGCACCAGATATGTCAACCAACCTGCAAGCAAAACATTGAAGAAAAAAGGTACTGTTGAACTGAACCATTCACTAAAACAGTACACCCAGTACTGTGAAGGTGAATGAAAATCCAGCCTTAAATAATAGGGAAGAAATAAACTGTCATAAACAGGCTAGCTCGTAGATTAATACTGGGGAAAAAAATGAAAAAAAATGTTAAATGTTTTATGTAAATACTAGAAATGTGTTAAAAGATCCTGGAGAGAAGTAATCTCAGGAAAATAATAAAATAACCTAACAGTCTTGGGATAATATAAATATAGCCTTAATATGCTAACTATAGCAGAAGGACTGTTTGGCTAAGCTGTTTTTTTTTTTTGTTTTTTTTTTCCCTCTATGTATATACTTCCTACCCCTGATAAATAGATGTCAAGTATATATTTTATAGCCCACACAGATTGATGTGGGAAAACATTACAGGCACCAAAGAAGGCTGAAATCTGAATAAATAAAGGGGAAGAAAAAGAAGTCAAATGAAAGAAAAATGTAAAAATGACAAGATTGACTGTTTAACAATATTACTATGGTACATATATTGCTATAATTTACTGACGAATGTATATTAATATCTGTTTTAAAAAATACTATTAGAAAGAATTAGTCACAAGACAAAAACAATACATGCTGTACCTTAAATGCAATGCCATAATTGTATAAATAGTATGTTGAAGAGGCTAGGGACATTAGTAGCAGTATTTGTTGAGGGAACTAGTATGTTCAGCTTTGTCCACATTGTATATAGTAACATAGGTTCATAGGTTCATAGGTTCATAGGTTGGTACTAGGCTATCAGCCCTAGGGCCTATACAAGCCTAGCCATAACAATTACCTGGATATTTCTTCCCACACTATTTACTTCCCTGGACCCCTGTCTAGCAAGGCAACTGACGTGATCCCCGGGGTGATTTTCCTTTCTCCCATCCAATCGTCAAGGTTCCTTTTGAAGAGGGCCAAAGAGGCACTCTGCTTGACATGTATGGGCAATCTATTCCAGAGTCTGGGGAGTCCCTGGGTCAGGAACCTATCCCTCCAGCATGATTTTGTTTATTGTGATGACAAGGTTTAGATCCCTGGAGCGTGTGGCTCTGAGGGATTGGGATTTCTTTAAATGTAGCATGTCCAACAGCTCTGGGTTTGACATGGCCTTGTATGTTAAGCAAAGATTGCCTCTGAGTAGACGATATGCGACGGAGTATAGCTGGAGTTTTTTAAGGCGGTCAGCATAGGGCATCTGCTTTAGGCCTGTGATTCTTTTAGTGAGGTATTTCTGTGGCCTTTCCAGTTGTTGCAGATGTCTTGAGAAGTACATACCAAACGAGGCCTTGTATTCTATAATGGGTCTAATGAGGGATGAGTACAGTGGGACAATGACCTCCTTTTTTCTGGATGAAAAGCCCTTTGTGATGAGGTGTGCCACATAGAAAGATTTCCTGACTGTTGTGGTGATGTGGTTATCGAAGGTGAGACCGCTGTCCACCTGTTACCCTAAGTCTCTTATCAAACTTTCGGACGGGGGGATACTATGGGTTAAATCTATATCTAAAAAGAAAACACATTACAAGATTAGACATAAAGGTAAACCATATAACAAACCTTCACCCCCCCCCAATTATTCCTGGTCCAGGGATATAGTGGTTAGGCACAGAGTAGGGACAGGGATAAATAGATGCTTTCCTAATCATGGAATGTTAAAGGACTCCAAAACAAGAAGAAAAGAAAACTATTCTTACACCTTACATTAAAAACCACAGCCAACCTCATACTAATACAAGAAACACACTTGACTGCAGAGTAATGGGCAGAAATTAGCAGAAAGAAATGGATAAGTCAAATCATAGCTTCAGAGGGAAAAACAAACAGTGCTGGGGTGGCCATAATAATTAAAAACAATTTAAGGAAAAAATACTTAAAACCAAAGCTGACAAGGAGGGAAGATGGTGTTACGTAACATTTACTAGTCCTGCAATACCAAAACCTGTAATGGTACTTAATGTTTACGTACCTTGTAATAACCAACAATACTTTTTTATGTCATTATACCCAACCTTAAACCAATTTAAAGATCACTACCTAGTGATTGGAGGTAACTGGAATACATATCAAAACCCAGAAAAGGATAAATCTAATCTGACCAAATCACATAATAAACAAGCCACATTAGCCCTTAATGAACTCAAACAAGATTTCAAACTATATGACCCTTTTAAATATGGAAACAGTGAAGATAAAACAGGGAAATTCACATTCTATTCGCAATGCCACCAAATGTGGTCAAGGATAGACTTCTTCTTAATCTCTAACATATTCATTAACATGGACCCAGCAATAACTATACATACCAGGTTCTTTACAGATCACTCCAAAATCACACTGAACATTAACTGGGACAAAAAGATATATTTAGAGAATAGGGGTCATAATTGGTCATTAAACCCTAATTTACTTTCCAAAATGGATGTAATAAAAGAAACAGAACCAATACTAAAAATAGCTCTTACAAATATCACTAACTCCCAAGTACCAACTGACATAGAATGGGCTGAAACCAAAGCACAAATTAAAGGATTGTTTATCAAAAAAGCAGCATACTATAAAAAAATACAACTGAAAGAAGAGCATACACCGAAAGGGAAAATAGAGCATCTTGAAAAAGAACTAATAAATAACCCCAAGAACCAAACAGAGGCAGAACTTTTAAAACTGCAAAGGGATCTATATATGTTAGAAACCAGGAACCTATCTTTTTTGAAGCCAGAATGTTAGCCACTTATGCAGAAGAAGCTCAAATACCATCTAGAGCTCTGGCCAGAATTATCTCCCAACACAAAAATGCCTCCAATATATCAGAAATAAACTACAGAGACAAAAACTACACAAAAAATGAAGACATTATTAAAACATTTGAACAAATATACTCTCAAATATATGGAACACAAATACTACAAACCTCAAAGGAAGATAGAACTCTTTTCCTTCAAAAACTGAAATTCCCTAAACTAAATTTAGACCAACAAAAAAAACTAACTGAACCAATATCCATCAGTGAAATTATTACAACAATCAAACACTTAAAAGCGCATAAGGCTCCGGGTCCGGATGGACTCACATCAGAATTTTACAAATCATTTCCCCCTTGATAGCCAAACTACTATACTATACACTGAATTACATAATAAACTATAAAATAAATGATATCCACTTTAATGCCTCTAAAACCATCTTTATATTAAAAGAACATACAGACCCCAAAAACCCTGACAGCTACAGACTCATCTCCCTCTTATATATAGATACTAAAATATTTACCTCTATACTTCCAAAGAGAATGAAAAATCTGATAGAGAAAATCATCTCCCCAGAACAATCCGGTTTTACGCCACATAGACAGACTAGTGACAATACATTAACATTAGATGCACTAATATCCTATGCTAACCGATACAATATCAACATCTACACAATGGCAGTGGATGCCCACAAGGCATTTGATAGGGTTAACCTAGAATTCTTACTCCAAACACTACCCTACTTTAATATACCCAATAACTTCATTCAGATCATCCAAACTCTGTATAGCAACCCATACACATCTCTATATATAAATAAAATTTGGTCAAATAGGATTCTAATAAAAAAATGGAACAAGACAAGGATGCCCATTATCACCCTTCCTGTTTAACCTATGCATAGAACCACTCTTTAAATACATTAAACAAAACACATACCACAATCCTCCATCAACACACAACTTCAAAATATACCTCACTGCATTTGCAGATCATCTGAACATATACTGCACTACACCAAATTCAGATATAAACAAAATAATAGCTGCAATTGAACATTTCTCGACTATGTCTAACTACAAACTAAACCTCAATAAAACTAATATTTCCCCCTAAAAATACCCAAACTCATCTCACTAATACCATTGTTAAACACAATAAAAATAAAAGAAGAAACCAAATACCTGGGAATCATCTTTTTCCAGAATAACAAAGACTTCTACCAACACAATGTAAACCTTAAATGGCAAAACATAATGCAAGACTGTAAAAGATGGAACAACCTAAAACTACCATTCTTGACCAAAGTATCAATAATCAAAATGAAAATCTTACCTAGCCTAATGTATATCTTCATGACATCACAGACAGTAATACTTAATAAATTCTTCAAACAAATTCATACCTTCCTAGCAAAATTTATATGGGAACCCAAAAAAAAACAGAATCTCCTATCCAAAATTAACACTCCCCAAAAACAAAGGAGGACTAAATTTACCAGATTTTAAAATGTACTACTCGATCATTAACACTAACAGAATATTAAGAATAACCAAGCATAACCCGTCAATGGAAAATTGGTCTCCTCTTTGGATGACAATCTATTATAGATATATTAAAGCTCTAGGTTTCAACCCCAAAGCACTTCCATTCCTGAATCAGAAATAAATACAAACTTATAACATTATAGAACCCTTAAAATATTCTATCAACTTAGCACAAAAACTCTTTCAATTCTTGAACCTTGGACAAGCCATGACAATACTGCAACCCCTTCATAAAAACCCAAATTTAAAAATAAACAATAAGATGTTGGACTTAGTCCTTTTTCACAGGCTGAAAGATAAAACAATACAAGATATTTATCCTTACCTTAACTGCTCAATACAAGAAATGAGGACCAACTTAAACCTCCCTAAATCACATATAATAATCCTAAGACAAATCAAAGAACTGTGTTCCAGTTACCTCCAAAATGCTGCTATGACCAATAGTGACATGGAAATTTGTAGCAGATTTTGGAAAACTATTACTAATTCATATAAAATGATAAATGAAATCAAATACCAGAAAGACCTCCTCTTCTCTAACTACTGGAGAAAAATTAAACCATCCATAGATGATCAGCAAATAAGCCAGGCAATCAAACACTGAAGATTATACCCCTCAAAAAGTTAGCATACACTCAGCTCATGATCAATAATAATGCATATTTTACTCCTGCAATCCTACACAAATTTAACACATCAAAATCACCTTTCTGCCCACACTGTAAGGACCAGATAGCTTACTTAATCCATGTATTTTGGAGCTGTAAATGTGTCTATAAACTCTGGAACTCTCTCAAGGTACAATTACAAAAAATGGGTTATCAAACATCAACATTAACTTGGGAATTCACTCTAGTACACATCCTCCCACCCAACATACCAAGAAAACAAGCAAATACACATTTAACAATCTTCCTACTAATGAAACTGTATATAGCTTCTAAATAGCTAGATACGATAAATATCTATTGGGAGGGTTTTAAACAAGTAGCTATGCAACACCTTTAACTCATAAAATAGTAATAGATAAAAGAAACAAAAACATGAAATCCAGAGAAATTTGGAAACAAACCTTTAACATCATATTAGCATAATTCATCACACAGCAACTTAGAAATACACTTTAATGGAACTGAAGAACACATACAAGTTCAGATATTAAATAATAACTTAGATATTACGAATGTATACACTGTCTGTATACCTGTGGAATTAACAGCGAAAGCATCTATGTGCATAGTGTAAATAGATATGTTGTACGACCTATATCCTGTGGTATTGACATCAATGTATAACATATATATACGGTCATGTTGTAAGATGTTTTTTATCTGTGACATTTATTAATGTAAAAAGAAAAAGAAAAATTATTGAAAAAAAAAAAAAAAAGAAACCTGTCGATAAGTTTTTGTTTGCTATGCCATCGTTAGGTAGTGTAGTGCCATTTGATCCTCACTGGATCAATGTTTATTTCCCTGGAATTTGAATTATATCAATTGAAAAATAACTGAAAGGGATATTTGTAGATGAGATAAGTAAACTAATCTAATGGACCTTTACTGCAGTAATCAGGCAAATCACTGCCTTACATTAAATTGCAAGGGTAACCTTCCCTTTCTTAACCCTTGCATGCCTCAGAATAAGCCAGCAAGACTATATGGAAACATGTTTACAACACAAATACATTATACAGAATTCATTACCTCTTTTGGTAGTAAGGGTCAAGCTAGACATGGTTAGCATCCAAATGAAAAAATACAGAACAACATAAATATGCGGTATGGGTGCAAGATGTAAGTTTGAGACTCATGTTTGTTACTTAGAACTGTGTGGCTGAAATGCAGGTAGGTTTTTTATATGGAAATTCCAAGACTGCAGTATACCATACCTGAGGTTGTAAGAGTTAAGTCACTGTAAAAAAAAAACAAAGTAATAATTGGAAAAAATCACCATCCATTAAATTATATACTTACATTACTGTTGTCTTTCTAAGTAACTCATTTAAACTAGTGCAAAATTTATCTGTTATATGTATTCCTGCGATGTTACAAGTGTCAGTAGAACTGTATGTCTAGCCTGATACGCAACTAGCACATGTTGACATATTTAGATGACGTAACATCATTGAAAGACTTATAAGTGAATACACATATGTATTCGCATAAACAAGCACTTGAACATATGACCATAATGCAAATTATGTTCGGAGTTGTTATTTTCGATGATGCAATAGTCAAGTAAGTGAATTTCAACATTTTTATAATAAACCTATAGATGTATATATATATATATATATATATATATATATATATATGTGTGTGTGTGTGTGTGTGTGTGTGTGTGTGTGTGTGTGTGTGTGTATATAAAGACAGAGAGAGAGAGATCAGCAGATTTAATTAGCATTCAAATGAATGTTGGGGATTTGGATATACATGAAATTAAAATTAGTCAAACATCTGTCAAAAAGCCAGCTTAGACGTCATACAGAGATAAGGTCCTCACTGTACCTAGATAACTGGTGACTGATTAGAGCATTGGGAACTTATTGATCTAGTAGGAGATGATGAGCATGCCCTTTTTGAGGGGAGGGGTGGGAAATTAGGACCATCCAATGCATAAATCCCTACAGAGAGGTGTAGCACTGCAAGAAGCAGTCTTGGGGTGTATGTTCAGTCACCAGGCTACTTCAGCTGTTGCTTTCATTGAGAGTGCAGTGGAGATTGTACCTCCATCTGGGAAGGCATTGTAGTCTCCACAGTGTTGAAGGTTATCCTTTGTCTCACCAAAGCAGGTGATTTAGATCTAATGAATACATGCTCATTGTAAGAATTCCAAAAGGGACACAGACTACCACAAAGGCTTTCCAGATGACAGCCTCCCCTGGCCAGCTGTGGGAAAGATTCAGGCTGGAGAATGAATGGGCATGGCTGAATGGTAGACGTGTGATAGTCAGCAGATAGAGTGGGAAAAAGCACACTGAAGAAAATGTATTTCAAAAGTAAGCAAAATAAATCTGGTGGGGCACAGTGCAGTGGGGAAGATGCTTCAAGTCATATGGCAGTAAATGGCCTAGCACTTTGATAATCAATATGATGCAATTAAAAAAATAAAGTTATTTAGCTCACTAGTGTTGAAGGAGTGGTTATCTGCCTGAAAAGAAGCCATGTCTGGCTATTGATAGGTTATAAAAGCTTAGCCTGAGGTCAGATTAGTCATTTCTCTAAAATGTGAAAAAATAAAGCAAGGAGACAAACATTAGCATTCATAAACACTGGGTGTGCAGTAGAGCAGGGTTAGCATGTAATAAATCTGCATACAAAGTTCATACCAGTTCAGAAAGATCAGTACAGTATGTGGCAAGCCTACATACATGATTTTACTCCATTGTATAAAGATCTTTCTGAATTGTGTATGCATAGTACTTTGTGATGGTATACAAATGCAAATTATCCCCATCTCAACTGTACAGAGTGCAAACAGCCAGCAGCATGGAGTACCAGTTAGACTTAGTAATGTAACCTGTGTACAGCAATGGCATAGCTACTAATGACACTTCACTGCTGAGCAGATTGCTTCTTTTCCTTTGCTAGTGTTCAGCAAATTGTGTTGAGCTACATACTAGCACAGTAAAATAAAATAAAAAAAAAACAACACCATTGCTTCAGAAAAAATCCTTACCAAACAAGAAGCTTCCTACAGTGAATGCAAGCCTGCTATAACCTGTATAAACCTGGTCCGGATTAAAAGAGAAAAGAACCACTTCTTACACAAATGTACTACACATTTCACAGTATAATATTTGTTTAACAATGACTGTTTTCAAATCTAACAACATGATTCAACTAAACTACATACATAAAGTTCTGAAGTGGGCATGTTAATCGCATTTGGGTATAAATAAAAGACAGATCATGAGGCAATGTTTTGGTCTGCTGTATATCATGAAATTAAAATCATGCTGAAAAGCTGTCAGTTTTTAATTTTTTATAATAGCAATGCCAGTGATTCAGTGCTGTTTCATGAGATACCAAATAGGTCAAGGAACAAAGTTACTGCATGTATTATTCAGGGTATGGTGATGTTATAAATCTATGTAATATATCATCAGATTAAGTCATCATGCTTCTTAAAGCAATTTTGTTTCACATCATAGAATTCCAGACATTGTTTTATTCTAACAACTGGAGAATTTTGTGCATTTTCACAAAAATGAGAATTTCACCAGATAATGCCAGTCCAAGATTTATTTTATTTTATTTTATTTTATTTTACATTTGTTGACCGGGCTAGTCTGACTGGATACATGTCCATTTTCAGCAGAGGCCCGAGGAGAAAAGCTCCACTAAATACTAAGTACATTACAAAATATCAGAAATGTTTATAAGTAACAAATTAGAAAATCATAACAGCACACAGAATGCAAGATAGATTCAAGGAGAAGCACATTTCGATGAGCAGTTAATACCATATTAGCAATTTTACATAGAATGTACCTAGGTCGATTAGTACTGTAAAAGGAGAAGAAATAAGACAGATACTAATGGGAAGAGTGAAGGAGAGATATAGTATGAGAAAGAAAAAGGTTAGCCTGGTGTACTGCAGGAACAAAGCCAATGATTTAGGTAGTACAGTTTAATTTTCTGTTTGAATTGAGGCAGGGATGTAGTCAAAGTTATGTCACAAGGTAAGAGATTCCAGCATTTACCTATAGTGTTAGTGAAAAGAGAACAACCTGCTGTGTTGTTTGCCTTTATTGATTTAGTCATAAGTTTACTAGAGGAGCGAAGCGAGTTCAGATTATTATACAGGATTAGGAGTTGAGAGAGTATAGGGGTGTTGTCAGGTAGGTGTAATATGTTGTGGGCTATAGTGAGTTGAGGAATTTTTAGGTAGTTTTGAAATTCGAGCCAGCCAAGTTGCTTTAGATTTATACAGTGGTGGGTCCTAAAGGGGTTACTAGTGGCGAAACGTGCTATGTTATTATAGCAAGTTTCAAGTTTGTTAAGATTGTTTTTCTTGAGGTTGGTATAAATGGGAGAAACATATAGGAGAGTAGATAGGAGATGGGTTTGAGCACATTTGGTTCTTGTTGCTGGGGTTAGAAAAGGTTTAATACGATATAGGGATCCAATTTTTTTGTTAACAACCTTGATGGTGTTGTTTATGTGCTGATCGAAGGAAAGATGATTGTCAATGGTTATTCCAAGAAGTTTAGTAGTTGGATCAGGTGAGATGATAGTGCCATTATTAGAAGAAATGGTAAAGTTTAAAGGGGGGGACCGAGAGGTGGGGGAGAAGAGGAGGAGTTTAGTTTTTTTTGCATTTAGTAGGAGAAACCGTTTAGAAAACCAAGTTTCTACTTTGTTAAAGGTATTTTGTGTTAAGGAGGTCAGTTCAGTAGAAGAAGGTGCGGAGCAGATAAGGGTAGAATCATCTGCATATTGTATGCAGGTAGCTTGTGGTATAGCAGTCTGAAGATCGTTTATAAAGAGGGAGAACAGAAGTGGACCTAGAATGGAGCCCTGGGGAACTCCAATGGAAATGGGCAAGAGAGATGAGATGTGGTTTTCCCAAATTACTGCTTGTTGTCTGTTGTTAAGGTAAGATTTAAACCAATTTGTGGCTAGTTTATCACAAGGAAGAGATTCGAGAATATTGATTAAGAGAGAGTGGTTAACCATGTCGAAAGCTTTTGAGAGATCAATGAAAAGAGCGGAGGAGAGAGAATGGTTGTTTCGATTTTGTTGATAGTATCTACAAAGGAGAGAAGGGCAGTGGTGGTACTATGATGGGGTCTAAAACCATGCTGGCAGTTTGCTATTATGTTGTGGAGGGAGAGGTGCTGTACCAGTTGCTGGTGAATATATTTTCCATTATTTTTGCAAGGGGTGAAAGAAGGGCAATTGGTCTAAAGTTGGAAAGGTCAAGGGAGTTTCCACCTTTATGAAGTGGTATAATATAGGAGACTTTCCATATATCAGGGATGGTTCCTTCTTGGATAGTTCTGTTGATGAGTAAGGAAATAGGATAAGCAATTTCTTTAGCAGCTTTCTGAAGGAAAAGAGAAGGGAGCTTGTCAGCAGAAGGGGTGCAGGGTTTCAGTTTGTGAATGAGTTTGAAGATGAAAGAGGTAGATATAGGTTTTAGAGCGAAATTGAGGGAAGAGGTAGTTCTGTTAGGTGGTATATGAGAGTTGTTAGTGTTCATTTGTTTGGCTAGGGTTTGAATAGTTTCAGAGAAAAAAAGAGTTGAAAGCATTGGCAGTCTGGAGAGTGGTTTCTGGGTCAGCATTTAGAGGGGAAGGAGTTTTAGCAGTTCCTGGGGAAAGAAGTCTATTTACTGATGACCAGAACTGTTTAGGGTTGTTAATATGTGTTTCCTGGAGGTTACAGTAGAAGTTTTTCTTGTCAGAGATTATTGATTTTTTTGCTAAATTACGAAGCTGGCGGAATTTAACTAAGTCAGGGTTTAGTTTATTACATCTCCAAGATTTCCATGCTTTGTTTCTAGCAAGCATGAGTTTTTGTGTTGGTGGTCAGCCATGGGGCCGATTTGGTCTTTACTCTAATAGAGCGTTCTGGTGCGTGAGAATCAAGTATAGATAGGAATGTGGAATTAAAGAATAATACTGCTTCCTCTAGGGGGAGTGATTTTAAGCAATTCCAATTACATGCACTCAGTTCGGCTTTAAAAAGGTCTATGTTAAAGTGTTTGACTGATCGAATTAGCCTTGTATTTGGGAGGTTAACAAATTCTGATTTGTGTCTAGAAATGTAGGTTAGGCAGTGGTCGCTGATGTCATCAGGCATAATACCTACCTTATAATGTGTCTTAACTTTATTAGTTAGTTTCCAGTCTAATATACTCTCTTTCTTACTGGGTTTATTGACTCTTGTAGTTGAGGTAATACTTTGTGAAAACCCATGTAGGTTAATATGGGAGGTGGGATTGACTGTATTTATAGTGTTCCAGTCTATATTAACGTCACCAAGAATTATGGTTTCTTGGGGGTAGTTGGTAGAAACCCAGCTTAAAAAGTCTTCTAGTATTGGAATGTTATTACCTGGGGGAAGATACAAACAAATAATGTAAATAGAAATTTTGGGGTTAAGTTGGAGTTTAATAATGATGGTTTCTGTTTTGCTATTTAGGTTTGGGCATTCTGGTTGAATAGATATGTTAAGTTGATTTTTGAAGAGTATTGCTACTCCTCCACCCTTACGCTTTTAAGCGGTCGTGTCTTATTATGTTATAACCCTGGGGTACAATCTCTGAGTCTTTTGTGCCTGGGGTAAGCCAGGTTTCAGAGAGGCAAAGGATGTCAAATGAGTGGATATCTAAGAGGGCATGGATGAAAGGTATTTTGTTATTTATGCTTTGGATGTTAAGGTGTCCTATAAGGAAGTTATTGTTGGGGTTAGGCAAGCAGTTTTGGGGAGGTGGTGAGGTAGGGCCAGGGTTGGGGTGGATGTCTCCATCTAGTAGGGTAGGATTAATAAGTTTTGTTAAGTAGTTCTTATTTAGAATTGTTAGTGATTTTGTTTTTTTGCAAGATAGTAGGGGGTAGGTAAGGTGATGTTGCCTATGGAATTTAGATAGGTGATAACTAGGGGTGGAATTAACATTAGGGTAGGTTGTGAATGTGAGTCTAGTAGAGGTGTGTTTATGTGTGGAGATAAGAGAGTTATCTAGTGAAATTTCAAGAAAGGTGAGAAGGTATGTAAAAAGAAGGGTGGTTGTGATTGCGATAGAGAGTACAGGCATAGTTCGTATGCAGGGAGGCATCATTTAGTAATTAGAGAGGTGAGGAAGTAGAGGGGAAAGTGTAAAGGGGAGAGAATAGAATGTAGTAAGCAATAGAGGGGAAAGTCTGTTGTTTAAAGCAGTAGGTAGATAAGAAAGGATATTAATTGGAAAAGAGAAAGAAAGGCTGGAGTGGAAGGAAAGTGTAAGGAGAGAAGTCTAGGTAATAGTGACAGGTAATAGAAGATGTATGGTCTTGGGGCAGAGATAGAGTAGGAAGGGATGTACTAAGGCTGGGGAACAATTTGGCGGGAAGGAGAGTAATAGGATAGGAGGGCTAGGGGTGTGGCAATAGAGCTATAAATGTAGGACCCCGGAGGGTGGGTGGGAATTGGGGGTAGGGAGGGGAGCGGAGTGAGCCCGCAGGGTGAATGGAGTGGGTAGAAACAACTGAGGTATAGCCAGGAGACAATCAGAAAAGCAGGTGAGACTATAGGAGCAGCGAGTGTCAATAAATAGAATAAAATAGATTTGTACTAGGCTAACTGCCCTTGTGGGCCATTTTTTAAGCCTAGCCAGTTACCCCATGTGAGAATCAAACCCTACACCTTGTGTCTGCAAGGTGAATGCCTTAACTATTATGCCAACCTCCCACCCCATTATGCCAACCTCCCACCCCAATTATGCCAACCTCCCACCCCCTCAGTCTGCTCTGCTAACTTGGTTTTCCATCCCTCTACCTCCATTTTCTTCCTTACCGACTGCCTATTCTCCTTACCACCTGTGCTGATATCTCTCCAGTAACCTGCCCTACTCTCTTCCATTACACCTCACTCATAGGGAAGGGGTAAGATAGGAACCAGATACCAGAGGGGATAGGAGAAAGGTAAGGAGGAGTATGACAGAAAAGAGTACTGAGGATTTAGGAGGAAATGAGTGAGGTGTAATGGAAGAGAGTAGGGCAGGTTACTGGAGAGATATCAGCACAGGTGGTAAGGAGAATAGGCAGTCGGTAAGGAAGAAAATGGAGGTAGAGGGATGGAAAACCAAGTTAGCAGAGCAGACTGAGGAGGGCTAATCAGGGGAAATAGGAGGAAGCAAAGAAGAAAGAGAGAGAGTAGAGCGCCACCTAGTGGCTGGTATAGGTAAATGAGAGGGAGAATGGGGAAAATACAAACAGGACAAGGGAATGAAAAAAAGAAAGAAAAATGAGGGCAGGAAAAGGTGAGAGTGAGGGGGGTTTTGGGGGATAAGAGAGGAGAGGTACTGGCTGCTAGGCACACAAACACAGGCAGAGTAATAGACTCTGAAGGTGGACCTATACAGAGGCTAAAGAGGCAGAAAGCGAAGCCCAAGACCTACTTTCAGTTCCTTGACTGTAGATTAATATGGGAGGTAGGCAGATTTTCAGTCACTGTAGTCAGGGCCAGGATCATCCAACAGCAGTAGGGCTTAAAGCTGGACAAGATTCAGTAGGGATGGTGCTATTATCTTCTAGGGGGAGAGAAGAATAACAGTCTTAGCTTAGATGTTAAAATGAACAGGTACAAAACACAGCCAAATTGGTAAGGATTAACAAAGGTACATCAGCAATATTATCAGCAGTCTAACAGTAAAATTATCTAGCAATCTAACCCTGTTGAAACAGCTTGTCTAAAACTAACCCTGATAACATTAAGGGCGGGAAAATACATAAAACTATCAATAGTGAGCTAGAAATAAATCAAGCAAAAATGTATACCTGGATCTACTTGATAGACTCTAAACAATAGATATTATGAGTAGCAACAGTCATGTGACCAGCTGGTAACTCACCAGAGTAATATATTATATACAAGTCATTGCGGGGATATAGGGAGGTTAAACTATTTGTAAAGCTAATTACAAGTATGTAGTTGGACTCACTAACAGTAGAGTAAGTGATACAGCTACTAGGGTACTATGTAAGAGGTACGCCAGAGCAGAGAATCCAAGGTACTGATTCAAACGTTGCAGAGGTTCTATCAGAGATGAACCGAAGAGTACACCCCTTATCTACTGCAACGCTCACTCGCAAGGAGTGTAGGCGTTTAGGTACAGCTAGGCTTAAGCGAGCCTAGTATGCAAAAATGGGTAAATGGTTGGTAACAAGCTCCAAATAAGGCTAGCAGCAGAGGCATCTATGGAAAATAAGCCATCAGTGCCGGGTCATAGGATAGTTGTAAGCACCTTAGCGTATTTGCACCAGCATACACGCCAGCTAACGATAAAGAAGCCCCACGTGTGTGATGCCGTTTAGTAGCAATGGGCTGTAACTCTAACGATAGCCTGGCCAGGTACTAACTTGTCTAGATAAGTGTACAGGCAGAAAGAAATACAAAGTAGAGCAGGAAATAGTATTAGTCTGTATCTCTTAACACATCTAACACAGTGCAAACGCTTTAACACTTAACACATCTAACACAGTGCAAACGCATTAACGCTTAGCGTTTTAGTGAAAAAAAAGCAGGAGTAATCTAGGCAACATCAGTTTGTACTAAGATGCATGAGCAGGTCTAGCAGAAAAAGTATAATCACAACACAGCGATGTAATAGTGCTAAATACAATGCTATAGAGTTAAACAGCGAACGAGCAGATTACTATAACAGTTTTATGAGCTTAAAAATTCAATGCGACTATGTTGAACTACATTTAGCAGCAAACATCAAGTAATGCAGCGGATTAAACAGACCCGATGCCTGAAGCTGTTAGTCCGAACCCTGGGTCCTTCGTTTAAGAACCAATGGTGCTTCGTCGGAATAAATAAAGACTTCACAGTAGCATAGTGATTAGGACTACTAGCGACAGTAATCACTGATAAATACAGTAATAAGTTCAGCTATTTCGGCCTTGACAACATCAAAAATTCCATGCAGAGAAAGCCCAAGGTAACCGTAACCTACCAGAGGTAACTCGCCAAGGCAGGAGCGCACAGCAGCCAGGGACCTGGAACGGTGGAAGGAAGTGAAAGGGGTGACGCAGGTACAGGAAGGGGTATAAGTAACTTCAGCGGAAGAAGGGCGGGACAGGGGAAAAGAACACGGGCTATAGGGAAGGGTAGGCGGGACCAAGGAAGAGGGTAGGGGAGATGGAAAAAAGAAAGACAGGGGAAAATAAGTGACGTGGTGTTAAGAAGGGAGATAACTAACAACTGAGGTATAGCCAGGAGACAATCAGAAAAGCAGGTGAGACTATAGGAGCAGCGAGTGTCAATAGGGAAGGGGTAAGATAGGAACCAGATACCAGAGGGGATAGGAGAAAGGTAAGGAGGAGTATGACAGAAAAGAGTACTGAGGATTTAGGAGGAAATGAGTGAGGTGTAATGGAAGAGAGTAGGGCAGGTTACTGGAGAGATATCAGCACAGGTGGTAAGGAGAATAGGCAGTCGGTAAGGAAGAAAATGGAGGTAGAGGGATGGAAAACCAAGTTAGCAGAGCAGACTGAGGAGGGCTAATCAGGGGAAATAGGAGGAAGCAAAGAAGAAAGAGAGAGAGTAGAGCGCCACCTAGTGGCTGGTATAGGTAAATGAGAGGGAGAATGGGGAAAATACAAACAGGACAAGGGAATGAAAAAAAAGAAAAATGAGGGGAGGAAAAGGTGAGAGTGAGGGGGGTTTTGGGGGATAAGAGAGGAGAGGTACTGGCTGCTAGGCACACAAACACAGGCAGAGTAATAGACTCTGAAGGTGGACCTATACAGAGGCTAAAGAGGCAGAAAGCGAAGCCCAAGACCTACTTTCAGTTCCTTGACTGTAGATTAATATGGGAGGTAGGCAGATTTTCAGTCACTGTAGTCAGGGCCAGGATCATCCAACAGCAGTAGGGCTTAAAGCTGGACAAGATTCAGTAGGGATGGTGCTATTAACTTCTAGGGGGAGAGAAGAATAACAGTCTTAGCTTAGATGTTAAAATGAACAGGTACAAAACACAGCCAAATTGGTAAGGATTAACAAAGGTACATCAGCAATATTATCAGCAGTCTAACAGTAAAATTATCTAGCAATCTAACCCTGTTGAAACAGCTTGTCTAAAACTAACCCTGATAACATTAAGGGCGGGAAAATACATAAAAACTATCAATAGTGAGCTAGAAATAAATCAAGCAAAAATGTATACCTGGATCTACTTGATAGACTCTAAACAATAGATATTATGAGTAGCAACAGTCATGTGACCAGCTGGTAACTCACCAGAGTAATATATTATATACAAGTCATTGCGGGGATATAGGGAGGTTAAACTATTTGTAAAGCTAATTACAAGTATGTAGTTGGACTCACTAACAGTAGAGTAAGTGATACAGCTACTAGGGTACTATGTAAGAGGTACACCAGAGCAGAGAATCCAAGGTACTGATTCAAACGTTGCAGAGGTTCTATCAGAGATGAACCGAAGAGTACATCCCTTATCTACTGCAGCGCTCACTCGCAAGGAGTGTAGGCGTTTAGGTACAGCTAGGCTTAAGCGAGCCTAGTATGCAAAAATGGGTAAATGGTTGGTAACAAGCTCCAAATAAGGCTAGCAGCAGAGGCATCTATGGAAAATAAGCCATCAGTGCTGGGTCATAGGATAGTTGTAAGCACCTTAGCGTATTTGCACCAGCATACACGCCAGCTAACGATAAAGAAGCCCCACGTGTGTGATGCCATTTAGTAGCAATGGGCTGTAACTCTAACGATAGCCTGGCCAGGTACTAACTTGTCTAGATAAGTGTACAGGCAGAAAGAAATACAAAGTAGAGCAGGAAATAGTATTAGTCTGTATCTCTTAACACATCTAACACAGTGCAAACGCTTTAACGCTTAACACATCTAACACAGTGCAAACGCTTTAACGCTTAGCGTTTTAGTGAAAAAAAAGCAGGAGTAATCTAGGCAACATCAGTTTGTACTAAGATGCATGAGCAGGTCTAGCAGAAAAAGTATAATCACAACACAGCGATGTAATAGTGCTAAATACAATGCTATAGAGTTAAACAGCGAACGAGCAGATTACTACAACAGTTTTATGAGCTTAAAAATGCAATGCGACTATGTTGAACTACATTTAGCAGCAAACATCAAGTAATGCAGCGGATTAAACAGACCCGATGCCTGAAGCTGTTAGTCCGAACCCTGGGTCCTTCGTTTAAGAACCAATGGTGCCTCGTCGGAATAAATAAAGACTTCACAGTAGCATAGTGATTAGGACTACTAGCGACAGTAATCACTGATAAATACAGTAATAAGTTCAGCTATTTCGGCCTTGACAACATCAAAAATTCCATGCAGAGAAAGCCCAAGGTAACCGTAACCTACCAGAGGTAACTCGCCAAGGCAGGAGCGCACAGCAGCCAGGGACCTGGAACGGTGGAAGGAAGTGAAAGGGGTGACGCAGGTACAGGAAGGGGTATAAGTAACTTCAGCGGAAGAAGGGCGGGACAGGGGAAAAGAACACGGGCTATAGGGAAGTGTAGGCGGGACCAAGGAAGAGGGTAGGGGAGATGGAAAAAAGAAAGACAGGGGAAAATAAGTGACGTGGTGTTAAGAAGGGAGATAACTAACAACTGAGGTATAGCCAGGAGACAATCAGAAAAGCAGGTGAGACTATAGGAGCAGCGAGTGTCAATAGGGAAGGGGTAAGATAGGAACCAGATACCAGAGGGGATAGGAGAAAGGTAAGGAGGACTATGACAGAAAAGAGTACTGAGGATTTAGGAGGAAATGAGTGAGGTGTAATGGAAGAGAGTAGGGCAGGTTACTGGAGAGATATCAGCACAGGTGGTAAGGAGAATAGGCAGTCGGTAAGGAAGAAAATGGAGGTAGAGGGATGGAAAACCAAGTTAGCAGAGCAGACTGAGGAGGGCTAATCAGGGGAAATAGGAGGAAGCAAAGAAGAAAGAGAGAGAGTAGAGCGCCACCTTGTGGCTGGTATAGGTAAATGAGAGGGAGAATGGGGAAAATACAAACAGGACAAGGCAATGAAAAAAAGAAAGAAAAATGAGGGCAGGAAAAGGTGAGAGTGGGGGGGGTTTTGGGGGATAAGAGAGGAGAGGTACTGGCTGCTAGGCACACAAACGCAGGCAGAGTAATAGACTCTGAAGGTGGACCTATACAGAGGCTAAGGAGGCAGAAAGCGAAGCCCAAGACCTACTTTCAGTTCCTTGACTGTAGATTAATATGGGAGGTAGGCAGATTTTCAGTCACTGTAGTCAGGGCCAGGATCATCCAACAGCAGTAGGGCTTAAAGCTGGACAAGATTCAGTAGGGTTGGTGCTATTAACTTCTAGGGGGAGAGAAGAATAACAGTCTTAGCTTAGATGTTAAAATGAACAGGTACAAAACACAGCCAAATTGGTAAGGATTAACAAAGGTACATCAGCAATATTATCAGCAGTCTAACAGTAAAATTATCTAGCAATCTAACCCTGTTGAAACAGCTTGTCTAAAACTAACCCTGATAACATTAAGGGCGGGAAAATACATAAAAACTATCATTAGTGAGCTAGAAATAAATCAAGCAAAAATGTATACCTGGATCTACTTGATAGACTCTAAACAATAGATATTATGAGTAACAACAGTCATGTGACCAGCTGGTAACTCACCAGAGTAATATATTATATACAAGTCATTGCGGGGATATAGGGAGGTTAAACTATTTGTAAAGCTAATTACAAGTATGTAGTTGGACTCACTAACAGTAGAGTAAGTGATACAGCTACTAGGGTACTATGTAAGAGGTACGCCAGAGCAGAGAATCCAAGGTACTGATTCAAACGTTGCAGAGGTTCTATCAGAGATGAACCGAAGAGTACATCCCTTATCTACTGCAGCGCTCACTCGCAAGGAGTGTAGGCGTTTAGGTACAGCTAGGCTTAAGCGAGCCTAGTATGCAAAAATGGGTAAATGGTTGGTAACAAGCTCCAAATAAGGCTAGCAGCAGAGGCATCTATGGAAAATAAGCCATCAGTGCCGGGTCATAGGATAGTTGTAAGCACCTTAGCGTATTTGCACCAGCATACACGCCAGCTAACGATAAAGAAGCCCCACGTGTGTGATGCCGTTTAGTAGCAATGGGCTGCAACTCTAACGATAGCCTGGCCAGGTACTAACTTGTCTAGATAAGTGTACAGGCAGAAAGAAATACAAAGTAGAGCAGGAAATAGTATTAGTCTGTATCTCTTAACACATCTAACACACTGCAAACGCTTTAAAACTTAACACATCTAACACAGTGCAAACGCTTTAACGCTTAGCGTTTTAGTGAAAAAAAAGCAGGAGTAATCTGGGCAACATCAGTTTGTACTAAGATGCATGAGCAGGTCTAGCAGAAAAAGTATAATCACAACACAGCGATGTAATAGTGCTAAATACAATGCTATAGAGTTAAACAGCGAGCAGATTACTACAACAGTTTTATGAGCTTAAAAATGCAATGCGACTATGTTGAACTACATTTAGCAGCAAACATCAAGTAATGCAGCGGATTAAACAGACCCGATGCCTGAAGCTGTTAGTCCGAACCCTGGGTCCTTCGTTTAAGAACCAATGGTGCCTCGTCGAATAAATAAAGACTTCACAGTAGCATAGTGATTAGGACTACTAGCGACAGTAATCACTGATAAATACAGTAATAAGTTCAGCTATTTCGGCCTTGACAACATCAAAAATTCCATGCAGAGAAAGCCCAAGGTAACCGTAACCTACCAGAGATAACTCGCCAAGGCAGGAGCGCACAGCAGCCAGGGACCTGGAACGGTGGAAGGAAGTGAAAGGGGTGACGCAGGTACAGGAAGGGGTATAAGTAACTTCAGCGGAAGAAGGGCGGGACAGGGGAAAAGAACACGGGCTATAGGGAAGGGAAGGCGGGACCAAGGAAGAGGGTAGGGTAGATGGAAAAAAAGAAAGACGGGAAAATAAGTGACGTGGTGTTAAGAAGGGAGATAACTAACAACTGAGGTATAGCCAGGAGACAATCAGAAAAGCAGGTGAGACTATAGGAGCAGCGAGTGTCAATAGGGAAGGGGTAAGATAGGAACCAGATACCAGAGGGGATAGGAGAAAGGTAAGGAGGAGTATGACAGAAAAGAGTACTGAGGATTTAGGAGGAAATGAGTGAGGTGTAATGGAAGAGAGTAGGGCAGGTTACTGGAGAGATATCAGCACAGGTGGTAAGGAGAATAGGCAGTCGGTAAGGAAGAAAATGGAGGTAGAGGGATGGAAAACCAAGTTAGCAGAGCAGACTGAGGAGGGCTAATCAGGGGAAATAGGAGGAAGCAAAGAAGAAAGAGAGAGAGTAGAGCGCCACCTAGTGGCTGGTATAGGTAAATGAGAGGGAGAATGGGGAAAATACAAACAGGACAAGGGAATGAAAAAAAGAAAGAAAAATGAGGGCAGGAAAAGGTGAGAGTGAGGGGGGTTTTGGGGGATAAGAGAGGAGAGGTACTGGCTGCTAGGCACACAAACGCAGGCAGAGTAATAGACTCTGAAGGTGGACCTATACAGAGGCTAAGGAGGCAGAAAGCGAAGCCCAAGACCTACTTTCAGTTCCTTGACTGTAGATTAATATGGGAGGTAGGCAGATTTTCAGTCACTGTAGTCAGGGCCAGGATCATCCAACAGCAGTAGGGCTTAAAGCTGGACAAGATTCAGTAGGGTTGGTGCTATTAACTTCTAGGGGGAGAGAAGAATAACAGTCTTAGCTTAGATGTTAAAATGAACAGGTACAAAACACAGCCAAATTGGTAAGGATTAACAAAGGTACATCAGCAATATTATCAGCAGTCTAACAGTAAAATTATCTAGCAATCTAACCCTGTTGAAACAGCTTGTCTAAAACTAACCCTGATAACATTAAGGGCGGGAAAATACATAAAACTATCAATAGTGAGCTAGAAATAAAACAAGCAAAAATGTATACCTGGATCTACTTGATAGACTCTAAACAATAGATATTATGAGTAGCAACAGTCATGTGACCAGCTGGTAACTCACCAGAGTAATATATTATATACAAGTCATTGCGGGGATATAGGGAGGTTAAACTATTTGCAAAGCTAATTACAAGTATGTAGTTGGACTCACTAACAGTAGAGTAAGTGATACAGCTACTAGGGTACTATGTAAGAGGTACGCCAGAGCAGAGAATCCAAGGTACTGATTCAAACGTTGCAGAGGTTCTATCAGAGATGAACCGAAGAGTACATCCCTTATCTACTGCAGCGCTCACTCGCAAGGAGTGTAGGCGTTTAGGTACAGCTAGGCTTAAGCGAGCCTAGTATGCAAAAATGGGTAAATGGTTGGTAACAAGCTCCAAATAAGGCTAGCAGCAGAGGCATCTATGGAAAATAAGCCATCAGTGCAGGGTCATAGGATAGTTGTAAGCACCTTAGCGTATTTGCACCAGCATACACGCCAGCTAACGATAAAGAAGCCCCACGTGTGTGATGCCGTTTAGTAGCAATGGGCTGTAACTCTAACGATAGCCTGGCCAGGTACTAACTTGTCTAGATAAGTGTACAGGCAGAAAGAAATACAAAGTAGAGCAGGAAATAGTATTAGTCTGTATCTCTTAACACATCTAACACAGTGCAAACGCTTTAACACTTAACACATCTAACACAGTGCAAACGCTTTAACGCTTAGCGTTTTAGTGAAAAAAAAGCAGGAGTAATCTAGGCAACATCAGTTTTTACTAAGATGCATGAGCAGGTCTAGCAGAAAAAGTATAATCACAACACAGCGATGTAATAGTGCTAAATACAATGCTATAGAGTTAAACAGCGAACGAGCAGATTACTACAACAGTTTTATGAGCTTAAAAATGCAATGCGACTATGTTGAACTACATTTAGCAGCAAACATCAAGTAATGCAGCGGATTAAACAGACCCGATGCCTGAAGCTGTTAGTCGAACCCTGGGTCCTTCGTTTAAGAACCAATGGTGCCTCGTCGGAATAAATAAAGACTTCACAGTAGCATAGTGATTAGGACTACTAGCGACAGTAATCACTGATAAATACAGTAATAAGTTCAGCTATTTCGGCCTTGACAACATCAAAAATTCCATGCAGAGAAAGCCCAAGGTAACCGTAACCTACCAGAGGTAACTCGCCAAGGCAGGAGCGCACAGCAGCCAGGGACCTGGAACGGTGGAAGGAAGTGAAAGGGGTGACGCAGGTACAGGAAGGGGTATAAGTAACTTCAGCGGAAGAAGGGCGGGACAGGGGAAAAGAACACGGGCTATAGGGAAGGGTAGGCGGGACCAAGGAAGAGGGTAGGAGAGATGGAAAAAGAAAGACAGGGGAAAATAAGTGACGTGGTGTTAAGAAGGGAGATAACTAACAACTGAGGTATAGCCAGGAGACAATCAGAAAAGCAGGTGAGACTATAGGAGCAGCGAGTGTCAATAGGGAAAGGGTAAGATAGGAACCAGATACCAGAGGGGATAGGAGAAAGGTAAGGAGGAGTATGACAGAAAAGAGTACTGAGGATTTAGGAGGAAATGAGTGAGGTGTAATGGAAGAGAGTAGGGCAGGTTACTGGAGAGATATCAGCACAGGTGGTAAGGAGAATAGGCAGTCGGTAAGGAAGAAAATGGAGGTAGAGGGATGGAAAACCAAGTTAGCAGAGCAGACTGAGGAGGGCTAATCAGGGAAATAGGAGGAAGCAAAGAAGAAAGAGAGAGAGTAGAGCGCCACCTAGTGGCTGGTATAGGTAAATGAGAGGGAGAATGGGGAAAATACAAACAGGACAAGGGAATGAAAAAAAGAAAGAAAAATGAGGGCAGGAAAAGGTAAGAGTGAGGGGGGTTTTGGGGGATAAGAGAGGAGAGGTACTGGCTGCTAGGCACACAAACGCAGGCAGAGTAATAGACTCTGAAGGTGGACCTATACAGAGGCTAAAGAGGCAGAAAGCGAAGCCCAAGACCTACTTTCAGTTCCTTGACTGTAGATTAATATGGGAGGTAGGCAGATTTTCAGTCACTGTAGTCAGGGCCAGGATCATCCAACAGCAGTAGGGCTTAAAGCTGGACAAGATTCAGTAGGGATGGTGCTATTAACTTCTAGGGGGAGAGAAGAATAACAGTCTTAGCTTAGATGTTAAAATGAACAGGTACAAAACACAGCCAAATTGGTAAGGATTAACAAAGGTACATCAGCAATATTATCAACAGTCTAACAGTAAAATTATCTAGCAATCTAACCCTGTTGAAACAGCTTGTCTAAAACTAACCCTGATAACATTAAGGGCGGGAAAATACATAAAAACTATCAATAGTGAGCTAGAAATAAATCAAGCAAAAAATGTATACCTGGATCTACTTGATAGACTCTAAACAATAGATATTATGAGTAGCAACAGTCATGTGACCAGCTGGTAACTCACCAGAGTAATATATTATATACAAGTCATTGCGGGGATATAGGGAGGTTAAACTATTTGTAAAGCTAATTACAAGTATGTAGTTGGACTCACTAACAGTAGAGTAAGTGATACAGCTACTAGGGTACTATGTAAGAGGTACGCCAGAGCAGAGAATCCAAGGTACTGATTCAAACGTTGCAGAGGTTCTATCAGAGATGAACCGAAGAGTACATCCCTTATCTACTGCAGCGCTCACTCGCAAGGAGTGTAGGCGTTTAGGTACAGCTAGGCTTAAGCGAGCCTAGTATGCAAAAATGGGTAAATGGTTGGTAACAAGCTCCAAATAAGGCTAGCAGCAGAGGCATCTATGGAAAATAAGCCATCAGTGCCGGGTCATAGGATAGTTGTAAGCACCTTAGCGTATTTGCACCAGCATACACGCCAGCTAACGATAAAGAAGCCCCACGTGTGTGATGCCGTTTAGTAGCAATGGGCTGCAACTCTAACGATAGCCTGGCCAGGTACTAACTTGTCTAGATAAGTGTACAGGCAGAAAGAAATACAAAGTAGAGCAGGAAATAGTATTAGTCTGTATCTCTTAACACATCTAACACAGTGCAAACGCTTTAACACTTAACACATCTAACACAGTGCAAACGCTTTAACGCTTAGCGTTTTAATGAAAAAAAAGCAGGAGTAATCTAGGCAACATCAGTTTGTACTAAGATGCATGAGCAGGTCTAGCAGAAAAAGTATAATCACAACACAGTGATGTAATAGTGCTAAATACAATGCTATAGAGTTAAACAGCGAACGAGCAGATTACTACAACAGTTTTATGAGCTTAAAAATGCAATGCGACTATGTTGAACTACATTTAGCAGCAAACATCAAGTAATGCAGCGGATTAAACAGACCCGATGCCTGAAGCTGTTAGTCCGAACCCTGGGTCCTTCGTTTAAGAACCAATGGTGCCTCGTCAGAATAAATAAAGACTTCACAGTAGCATAGTGATTAGGACTACTAGCGACAGTAATCACTGATAAATACAGTAATAAGTTCAGCTATTTCGGCCTTGACAACATCAAAAATTCCATGCAGAGAAAGCCCAAGGTAACCGTAACCTACCAGAGGTAACTCGCCAAGGCAGGAGCGCACAGCAGCCAGGGACCTGGAACGGTGGAAGGAAGTGAAAGGGGTGACGCAGGTACAGGAAGGGGTATAAGTAACTTCAGCGGAAGAAGGGCGGGACAGGGGAAAAGAACACGGGCTATAGGGAAGGGTAGGCGGGACCAAGGAAGAGGGTAGGGAGATGGAAAAAGAAAGACAGGGGAAAATAAGTGACGTGGTGTTAAGAAGGGAGATAACTAACAACTGAGGTATAGCCAGGAGACAATCAGAAAAGCAGGTGAGACTATAGGAGCAGCGAGTGTCAATAGGGAAGGGGTAAGATAGGAACCAGATACCAGAGGGGATAGGAGAAAGGTAAGGAGGAGTATGACAGAAAAGAGTACTGAGGATTTAGGAGGAAATGAGTGAGGTGTAATGGAAGAGAGTAGGGCAGGTTACTGGAGAGATATCAGCACAGGTGGTAAGGAGAATAGGCAGTCGGTAAGGAAGAAAATGGAGGTAGAGGGATGGAAAACCAAGTTAGCAGAGCAGACTGAGGAGGGCTAATCAGGGAAATAGGAGGAAGCAAAGAAGAAAGAGAGAGAGTAATGCGCCACCTAGTGGCTGGTATAGGTAAATGAGAGGGAGAATGGGGAAAATACAAACAGGACAAGGGAATGAAAAAAAGAAAGAAAAATGAGGGCAGGAAAAGGTGAGAGTGAGGGGGGTTTTGGGGGATAAGAGAGGAGAGGTACTGGCTGCTAGGCACACAAACGCAGGCAGAGTAATAGACTCTGAAGGTGGACCTATACAGAGGCTAAAGAGGCAGAAAGCGAAGCCCAAGACCTACTTTCAGTTCCTTGACTGTAGATTAATATGGGAGGTAGGCAGATTTTCAGTCACTGTAGTCAGGGCCAGGATCATCAAACAGCAGTAGGGCTTAAAGCTGGACAAGATTCTGTAGGGATGGTGCTATTAACTTTTTCAGTTCCTTGACTGTAGATTAATATGGGAGGTAGGCAGATTTTCAGTCACTGTAGTCAGGGCCAGGATCATCAAACAGCAGTAGGGCTTAAAGCTGGACAAGATTCTGTAGGGATGGTGCTATTAACTTTTTTCAGTTCCTTGACTGTAGATTAATATGGGAGGTAGGCAGATTTTCAGTCACTGTAGTCAGGGCCAGGATCATCAAACAGCAGTAGGGCTTAAAGCTGGACAAGATTCTGTAGGGATGGTGCTATTAACTTTTTCAGTTCCTTGACTGTAGATTAATATGGGAGGTAGGCAGATTTTCAGTCACTGTAGTCAGGGCCAGGATCATCCAACAGCAGTAGGGCTTAAAGCTGGACAAGATTCAGTAGGGATGGTGCTATTAACTTCAGAGGTAACTCGCCAAGGCAGGAGCGCACAGCAGCCGGGGACCTGGAACGGTGGAAGGAAGTGAAAAAAAGATATCCACACTCACATGAGTAAGTAGATATAGTCATACAGCCAGTAAAACTATAACGAGAAATGTGATGTTCGTTTGAAGAAAGACTAGTACATAACTTTTCCTGAAAACTGAAATATTCCCTACAACTGGTTGGATTATCACCATCATCATTATCAGTAGGAAGCTTTGCAAAAAGCCCAGCTAAAGCAGGTATCTTCCTATGGCAAACCAGACAGAATGTTATCTACATTCGGCCTGAGAAACTAGCAAATCCAAAACCCATATAGTAATTACTCATACCTAACACTTCAATAACTCGTAGAGTTATGACCACAAGTGGGCAATTGCCAAGACCTGTGTGCAAAGCAGGACAGTGTTCAGATCAGAGATGTGATTTTTGATTGCTGATTTGAAGAGCTATTCTGAATATGACTGTTCCAGTTACTGACACTCCTGATCTTCCTGGGGTTCTAGATTTTAGTGCAGCCATTATCTGATATCTTCTTTAATGACTATAGCATATTTTACCAACAGTGACTGCAAGGTCTGGAGACTTTATAAACCCTATTAGGATACCTGAAAGGTGGAAAGACTATGCTACGTGTGTGTGTGTGTGTGTGTGTGTGTGTGTGTGTGTGTGTGTGTGTGTGTGTGTGTGTGTGTGTGTGTGTATATCTATATATAAATATATTTATATATATATATATATATATATATATATATATATATATATATATATATATTTATGGGTCTTCTTCATTTAAAAAAAATGACATTTAAACAAATCTGACTTACCTGAGCTGATTCCACTTAAATTACATTACAATGAACACATAGACTGCCAAATTCCTTTCCCCATGAAAGGAACCACTTGGCCATACTTTGGTTCATTACTGTGGTGGCCAAGTGGTTCTTTTCACAGGGAAAGGAATTTAGCAGTCCGTGCATTCATTGTAATATTGTTTTGATGGAATCAGCTCGGGTAAGTCAGATTTGTTTAAATGTAGTTTCATTTAAACGAAGTATATCCACACAAACACACAGATATAGATATATGAACCTATGAACCTATGAACCTATAAAATATATATATATATATATATATATATATATATATATATATAGTAGACCCCCTCTTATCTGGTTTCGCTAGGACTGTACCTTAGGCTAGATAAACAAATGGCTGGTTAATCAGAAAAAGCATTCAAAATAGCATTTATAGACTATAAATCAGCTAGAATAACAGGATTTGTGTTAGTATGCATTTTTCTAATGAATATGAAGTCTAAAACTCAAATGTCCGTCATTATTTAGCCCAGAAGAGGCAGATGTGCTGTTCTTCTCTGTTGTCTTTTGTTAGGACTATAGCAGAAAATTGGTGGCTGGTTAAAGAGAAGAAGAAGCTGGTTAAAGAGAGGCTGGAAAAGAAAGAGTCTACTTGTGTGTGTTTGTGTGTGTGTGTGTGTGTACATATATATATATATATATATATATATATATATATATATATATATATATATATAATGTATTTATTGACATTTGATTGTCAGGAAAGTCTGACAGAGTAGAAGCCCATTTCCAGCGGAGGCCAGAGGAGAAAAGGTCTCAATTATTACAAATCTTCAGAAATGAAACAAAAACATCTATGTTTTAAATAATTGTAACAAATTTGACATAATATAAAAAAATATTGGTTAAAAACCAATACCAGGTATATGACAATCATTTAACATCTAGAGACATTTTATACAGTTTGTAGAGAAATTAAAGGTAAGTTAGTCTATTACAAACAGCAATTACAATATGAAGTGAGGGGAAAACAGGCTTATGACATATTTAGAGAGAAAGTCAGGGAAGAGAATTAGATAGAATTAAAGAAGTAAGTGAAGAAGGGAGAGTAAGGAGGTATAAGGAATGAAAAGGCACTTGTTCACATTTAAGGATATAGTTTATCCTGGTTTTCAGCAAGAACAGAACCAGATTTTAGCTAGGAAGTCTTTCAGACTGGTTTTGAAAGATAGGAGGGAGGGTATAGATCTGATGGATACAGGTATGGAGTTCCAGGCCTTAGCAATCTTGTACAGGTACAGACAATGTGCAGTAGAGTTTCTAGGTTTGTAGACAGACAGGAGTTTGTGGTCACTGAATCATAGTGACCGACTGGGAACATGGTTCTTTAGAATGTTTTTAGTGCATGACAGGCAGATGGATGCTAGGCAATTTTATAGGTGGTAAGAAGTTGTGTATATGTTAGTTGATGTGGCAGTTCTAACCGATATGGGCTTTTTAGTGCTATACAGTGGTGGATTCTGAAAGGGGTATCTGCTGCAAATTTAGCAACTTTATTATAGTATTGTTCAAGTTTACATTTGTGTGAAGCCTGGAAGTTAGTAAGGATGGGAATGCCATAAAGAAGAGGAGGGAGGAGATAAGTAGGGGCAAGTGTAGTTTTAGTTGTCTCAGTGAGAAAGTGTTTGGCTCTATAAAGCAACCCTAGTTTTTGATCAGTTTGATATATATATATATATATATATATGCAAATAGATATATTATTCAGATGTAATGCAGTGTTATGTAATGTCCTGCATGCTGAATGCATGAAATTGTGTACTGTATGCCACATGACAGCTTTAGTATAGTACAACATGTTTTAGCTAATATACAAGAATAAAGACTGCCAGCACCCACTAGGTAAAACCTCCATGGTATAAAGTAAATAAATGTACAAAAAGTATATAAACACCACCGGAGGTAAGACACAGCTGCAAGTCAATGAAAACAGGAACAAAACCAGTCGATGAAAAAGTAGAAAATCCACTATTTATTTTAACATACAACAAGTTAAGCGCTTTTGCATAGGAGCTTCATCAGACCATTAATAAACTGTGTACCTCACCAACCTTTGTATAAGACCATCCCATTACAAATCAATTAAAAATCTACTAATCAACTATTAAAGCTGCAACTTAAAGAAACATAAAATAACAATGCAACGTATTCTTAAAAAGCATTGTTAAATAAAAAACACAGTGTCACATACAAAAATAAAAACATAATACGTCCACAAAGTGGAATGAATAAAATAAAAACTACAATGAATAAACTTTATTTACACAATCTCCTTTTCTTCAACATGGGCTTTATAGAGGCCCTTTCGTTCAAGCCCCTGCCCCTGTCTGCTCTTAAAAGAACAATCCAATGAGTTTCCTTATACTCAGTATGTGTAATAATGTCACCTTCTCTAATGCTCCGTACAATGACTTCAATCACCTGAAACGTGAACGTGTGAGAATTAACAAACTCAATGACATGCTTGGCAAGTGCATTATGTGGGGACCCCTTCCTAATGTGGTATAGATGTTCCCTCATCCTATCACGTAGGGGTCTGTTGGTTTTCCCAACATAAAATGCACCACATGCCCCACACCGTGCCAGGTACACAACATTTGGGGTCATACAATTACTAACTCCCTTAAAATGAAATTCTTTATGTAAATCAGGGTGATAAAAATCACCAGATGAATCAATATAGCCACAAAAATTACAAGATCCACATGGTTCAGTATGACCATTAAATGGCCTATCAATGGTAAATCTCCCAGAGCATAATAACCTCTTAAGGTTTATATGATTCCTATACTGGAAACTGGGATCACTGCCTACAATATTACCAATATCATGGTCCACTAAAAGGATAGGGCAATGCTGATAAAACAAATCAGTAACCTGTTTATTATCATTGGTATAAAAAAGGGGGATTTTGGTCTGGTGGTTTCTGTTAGGTGCACAAGGATTATTCATTTCCATAGATGGACCAAAATAAGGACATGCCCTGGTAGACCTAAGCTCCACTAAATCAGACCATTCTCTATTCACTTCATTTGAGGTGTAACCTCTGTCCAAAACTTTTTTCTCCAGGTTGGTCATTTCCTGTTGAAATCCTACTAAAGAAGGATTTAATCTAGATACTCTCATACCCTGTCCCCTAATAAGATTTTTAAAAATAAAACCTGGGTGCATACTGGACCTAAATAGGAAGGCATTCCTATGACATGTCTTCCGAAAGATCCCCGTATTGATCATGTTATTACTCAATTTTTCAACATAAACATCCAAATAATTAATGCTTGTATATGACAGGCTGTAGGTAAACTTGAGACATTCAGTCAAATTATTCACAATCCCAAAGAACCCAGCAAATTCCTCTGATGTCCCTCGCCACAACACAAACAAATCGTCCACAAAACGTCAATAAAATATGACATGATTTCCAAACTCAGAAAGCGGGAATAAAATCTCAGACTCCCATTGGGCAAGGAACATGTTGGCGTAGCTATTGGCACACGAAGTGCCCATAGCTACCCCATGCTATTGTAAAAACATGTCTTCCCCAAAGATAAAGACATTATTGTTCAAGACAGTCTCTAAAAAGAAACAAATCTAATCAATCTGCTTGGGTGAGTATTCACTGTGTGCTAAAAGATATTTCTGCACACATTGTATGCCAAGTTCATTGGGTATCATTGTGAGCAATGACTGAACGTCAAGCGTAACAAATGTCAAATCATTAATGTAATCTAATCCCCTGACACAGTCATATAAATCTGATAGAAACTGTTTAGAATCTCTCAACACAGTCGAATTCAAATTAATAACTGGCCGTAAGAATTTTTCTACATATAATGATAGAGGTTCAGTCACCCACCCCCCCAGCAACAATAGGTCTCATGGGTGGGTTTCTAGGTTGTTTATGAACCTTCGGCAACCCTTGTATAACTGGAATCAGGGGGTTAGTAACATTCATAAATGAGAACAACTCATCAGTAATAAGACCAGCTGCATGTAAATCTCTGATGTCATGGTCTATCGAAGAAATAATCCTGTGCACCTCTGAAACTAAAATTCTTTTATAAAAACACATATCACTGAGCATATCATGCATAGCTTGATGGTAAAAAGTACTATCCATGATGACAATCAATCCCCCCTTATCAGCAGGTCCAATAGTAAGGGAACTATTATTCTGAAGCTGGTTCAAAGCTAGTCTCCCCATATAAGTGAGATTGTTTTTGTAAACCCTCTTAAAATGTCGCTTATTATCATAGAACTGTAAAATGTCCTCTTCGGTTAACTTAAAATAGGCTTCTATGAGGGGATGATTAACGGGTACAAAAGTACTCATCTTCCTAAGGTGGACTTGTGAACGGCTTTCATCATTCACAACTACAGTGGATCCGCCATAAATGAGACGTAACATCACATCCCTACAAAAGGTCTTTAAATCTAAAATGGTATCAACAACATTGCTCCTACAAGTTGGTATAAAATTAAGCCCTTTAGTCAAAACATTAAACTCATAAAAAGTCAAACAATGACTAGAGATATTAAAAATCAATGACTCTTGTTCTTCCCCCACATCTTCTTCAAGGTCTGATTGGGTAAGTGTTCCCCTGATAATTTCCGCTTGTGTCGGCCCCTGCTGACTGACCTCCCTCGCCTCCTTGCCCTGTCCAATCGGGCAGGCAATGGAAAAGGAAGCTCACTACCAGTCCCTGTAGAAACAATATCAACCATGCTGTTCTGAGTAACTGGTCTATTCTTATCTTTAGGCCCGACAGAACAATCAGTGTTCTTAATATTCAATGTGGCAGAATCATTTACAAGGACTTCAAAGTTAGACCCATCGTTATTTCTTCTATAGACCATGACATCAGAGATTTACATGCAGCTGGTCTTATTACTGATGAGTTGTTCTCATTTATGAATGTTACTAACCCCCTGATTCCAGTTATACAAGGGTTGCTGAAGGTTCATAAACAACCTAGAAACCCAGCCATGAGACCTATTGTTGCTGGAGGGGGGTGAGTGACTGAACCACTATCATTATACGTAGAAAAATTCTTATGGCCAGTTATTAATTTGAATTCAACTGTGTTGAGAGATTCTAAACAGTTTCTATCAGATTTATATGACTGTGTCAGGGGATTAGATTACATTAATGATTTGGCATTTGTTACGTTTGACGTTCAGTCATTGTTCACAATGATACCCAATGAACTTGGCATACAATGTGTGAAGAAATATCTTTTAGCACACAGTGAATACTCACCCAAGCAGATTGATTTGATTTGTTTCTTTTTAGAGACTGTCTTGAACAATAATGTCTTTATCTTTGGGGAAGACATGTTTTTGCAACAGCATGGCATAGCTATGGGCACTTTGTGTGCCAATAGCTACGCCAACATGTTCCTTGCCCAATGGGAGTCTGAGTTTTTATTCCCGCTTTCTGAGTTTGGAAATCATGTCGTATTTTATCGACATTTTGTGGACGATTTGTTTGTGTTGTGGCGAGGGACATGAGAGGAATTTGCTGGGTTCTTTGGGATTGTGAATAATTTGACTGAATGTCTCAAGTTTACCCATAGCCTGTCATATATAAGCATCAATTATTTTGATGTTTATGTTGAAAAATTGAGTAATAACATGATCAATACGGGGATCTTTCGGAAGACATGTCATAGGAATGCCTTCCTATTTAGGTCCAGTATGCACCCAGGTTTTATTTTTAAAAATCTTATTAGGGGACAGGGTATGAGAGTATCTAGATTAAATCCTTCTTTAGTAGGATTTCAACAGGAAATGACCAACCTGGAGAAAAAAGTTTTGGACAGAGGTTACACCTCAAATGAAGTGAATAGAGAATGGTCTGATTTAGTGGAGCTTAGGTCTATCAGGGCATGTCCTTATTTTGGTCCATCCATGGAAATGAATAATCCTTGTGCACCTAACAGAAACCACCAGACCAAAATCCCCCTTTTTTATACCAATGATAATAAACAGGTTACTCATTTGTTTTATCAGCATTGGCCTATCCTGTTAGTGGACCATGATATTGGTAATATTGTAGGCAGTGATCCCAGTTTCCAGTATAGGAATCATATAAACCTTAAGAGGTTATTATGCTCTGGGAGATTTACCATTGATAGGCCATTTAATGGTCATACTGAACCATGTGGAGCTTGTAATTTCTGTGGCTATATTGATTCATCTGGTATTTTTTATCACCCTGATTTACATAAAGAATTTCATTTTAAGGGAGTTAGTAATTGTATGACCCCAAATGTTGTATACCTGGCACGGTGTGGGGCATGTTGTGCATTTTATGTTGGGAAAACCAACAGACCCCTACGTGATAGGATGAGGGAACATCTATATCACATTAGGAAGGGGTCCCCACATAATGCACTTGCCAAGCATGTCATTGAGTTTGGTAATTCTCACACGTTCACGTTTCAGGTGATTGAAGTCATTGTACGGAGCATTAGGGAAGGTGACATTATTACACATACTGAGTATAAGGAAACTCGTTGGATTGTTCTTTTAAGAGCAGACAGGGGCTTGAATGAAAGAGCCTCTATAAAGCCCATGTTGAAGAAAAGGAGATTGTGTAAATAAAGTTTATTCATTGTAGTTTTTATTTTATTCATTCCACTTTGTGGACGTATTATGTTTTTATTTCTGTATGTGACACTGTGTTTTTTATTTAACAATGCTTTTTAAGAATACGTTGCATTGTTATTTTATGTTTCTTTAAGTTGCAGCTTTAATGGTTGATTAGTAGATTTTTAATTGATTTGTAATGGGATGGTCTTATATAAAGGTTGGTGAGGTACACAGTTTATTAATGGTCTGATGAAGCTCCTATGCGAAAGCGCTTACCTTGTTGTATGTTAAAATAAATAGTGGATTTTCTACTTTTTCATTGACTGGTTTTGTTCCTGTTTTCATCGACTTGCAGCTGTGTCTTACCTCCGGTGGTGTTTATATACTTTTTGTACATGTTTTTGCTAATACTGCCAGTCATTGTATATAGCCTGTAGCATAATGCAAGGGATGTAATGATAAAGCGAGGGTGCCATATGGTACCTCCTGCTTCAGCAGTTGCTGTTGAATGAGAAAACTTGCATATTGCACAACTTCCACAAACATTGGTTCCTGTTTGTCTTTGTTATGACATAATGTTGTAGGTCTATGACAGAGAGATGAATAAACTTGAATGTTGCACAGGAAAACATTGTGAAACAGCATGCTCAGAGGAGAATTACTGTGATATCTTAATGGTGTAGTTTGAGTTTTGTACTAACTAATAATGATTTGAAATGTATTTAGCTCCAACAACAAGAGAAGCTGAACTTTTCCTCTGGCCAAAGAAAATTATTTATTTATTTAGTTCTTTACTTATTTTATTGATTTTTTTTTACTTTTTATTTATTTAAACTTTGCTAAATGGGAAAGTGAACTGGTCCAGGCAGATCAGAATCATGGTCAAATGGGGACCTAGTCAGGGTAATGCATCAGGTCCACCCCACACACATCAGCCCCTCTTCAGAAGTAGCCTGCCTCACCCCCCATAGTCATTCCTTTGTCCCATTCATTAGCTATTTCTTCCCATTTACAATAAACACTCTCCAGGACTCAATAAAGTCCATGTACTCTCCGTGTAGAGCCTACACATAATGTATCCATGTACATAGCCACAATCTTCCCTCTGCAGCTTCCCATGCATATTAATGGTGCAGCGTCTAAGGGAGGTTTTGCAGTGTGAAACCTCACAGAACACGAATATTTAATCCATGTAACACCAACAGTACACTCACATACCTGTCAGCCCATTAACCTGACTGAAAGGAGTATAAGAAATAATGCTGGAGCTGTGTATGCAATTGTTTCATTAATTTAGATGTATTTTTTTTTCACTTTTATGTGCATATTTACACAATGCATCAAGTGATTTAGCTGTGCTTAAGTGCAGGCATACATCAGACTTGTGCCAGACATCTAAAAATAGAAACCAGATGCTTTCAATTATTTTTTTATCGTTTTATGAGCATGTTTGTGTGATGTGCCGCGTTATTTAGCTATGCTTAGCTTTGTGCACTCATGCATCAGACATGCACCAGACATCTAAAAATAGAAACCAGATACTTTCAATTGTTTTTGCTGTGCAGTGCTTAGCATCATGCAAATCTGTGCAGTGAAGCTGCACTACACTTACAGTAGCACCTTTACAGTATATATGTGAAGATGCATGAGTTCCCTTCACTACTCTTCTGGCAAGATAGGTTGTACTAGGTCCTGGGTTTGAGTTCTGGGCATTGATACCTTTTACATATACTGCTGTGAAGCTGTGTAAGGTCACTGAAACATCTGTACAAAAAAAGTGTGCAATGCTAAAAATTGCTTAAACATGGGTAACAGTTTTTCCTTGTTTGCACATTGCTAAGCAATGCAGCACATTTTTGAAAGATTCAGGATGATGCACACTGGTGGGAATGCTTCCTGTTTAAAGAGCAATTGGTGGGAATTGCACAGTATTCCTTGGAGCCTGATCTTGTGTGTGGAAATGGCTGTTGTGGGGAAGGAGTGCACTTTGGGCACAGCACTGGGGTGTTCAGGAGTCTAGAATTGTTATTGGACTCCTGGTACAGCACCACAGACCCCAGCTGTTGCAGGACAACGATGTTGGGTGAGAATGCAAATCTGAGGCCTGGGACTTGACCAGTGAAAATGGTATTCCCTGCACTTGTTAGTAGTGTCATCACCATTATGACAACCTCCGATGAAGGAAGAGGGGTACTTTGGATCAATGGATTCAAGAGGCATAGGCAGGGAACACCCCACGGATATCTAAGCATGTTTTCTAGTAACTTATAAATATACAAGCTGAATCTGTGCAAAACTGGTATGCATAATGGTTTCCCTCACCACAGGTGCAGAAGAGAGAGCTTGCAACGTGTGGTCTCATGCAAGACATTTGGCCAGGATGAGGCAAGTGCATGGTATGTAAGAAAATCAATAAAGTAATAACTGAATGCATAACGTAATAATAAAGTAAAAAAAAAAACAGATACTGCAGTCTTAACAGTCATCTATAATATACCTGGGACATCAGACTTTCATTAATGTGTCTGTGCATATCTCAACTGTAAAAGCAAGTTAAAGCAAGTAAGTTTGCAGTACTGTGTAGCATAGCTTCCAGCCATTAGTTAACGTTGCTGAATACCCAGATTAAGTGTGAATGCTGTGGTCCACACTTTTACAGAGATATTCTCTTCATTGTGGTCAATAACTGATAAGGGTAAACATGTATGTTAACAGACGTCCTAGGGAGTTATCCAAGTGTATAAATGCAAGACTTGAAACAACATGAATCAATAAAGTGCAAAAGGAGACAGTGCTGTGATAATGTTTTTCAAATAAAATGTTCAGTATTACTGTAGTCACTGTTTGTAGATTCTAATCACACACCAGCCAACTGAAAAATTGTGCTGCTTTTGATACTGTTTTAGTATTTCATCAATAAAACATAACCATGCTTGCATGTGAAGTGCACACCCATATACCTGTGCCGTGAATGTCCAGCTATGAAGTGTAATCAGTGCACATGGACATAGATTTCAACTGTCATGATTTTTTCAGCATGTACTGGATATTGCCCCATATGTGTGGTTTGTTTGGTATAAGATTTTGTTTTACTAGCCAGTCTCTGTCATGTTGGTGAGGATCAAATTCAAAAAAAAATGTCAGTCCTCTGAACTGCAGATATTACACATCTATCTAAATGCATTTTAATGGCAAATATGTTATCCGAACACCTTGCTACTTTTGTAAGAGCACAGTATATAAGAATGCCCCCTGTAGTTGTGCCTTTGTTCCACCATTGTGTATGGCTTGGGCCATAATGTCTCATGCTAACAGGTTGAGAGGTACGTACATGGAACATCATATATCCAATATAAGCAACATTGAATGATTGCTAGATGCAATATGATCTGAAGGGTCTATCTTAGTACATCGACATTTCAAAATACCGAAAACGAATTAACCGACACCAAAACATTGAAAGTCATTTAACCGACGCCAGAAGATCGACAGTTCACAAACACGACATCGCATACACTCGACACATCATACCAACAAACAAAACACATCCCCTATCCAACACCCACACACACAACACAAGCACACCAAAATCCTTACAAACAAACACTAACCCATACATACACAACTATCTACAACCCTAACCCAAACCCTTACCCTAAGGTCCGTCACTATCGCACACTCACCCAACCCGCGCCCTAACCCTAACTCACTTATCCCACCCCTACCCCTACAAAACACCAACATCGCACTTACCTTACTCGCACACTCACCTAACCCGCGCCCTAACCCTAACTCACTTATCCCACCCCTACCCCTACAAAACACCAACATCGCACACTTACCTTACTCGCACACTCACCTAACCCGCGCCCTAACCCTAACTCACTTATCCCACCCCTACCCCTACTAAACACCAGCATCGCACACTTACCTTACTCGCACCCTATCGTCCGTCACTACCGCATACTTACATATCCTTTCCCCAGCGCAGCTTCTCAGCGTCGGTGTCTTCCTCCGTCGGTCTTCTGCCTTGTCGATCTTCTGGCGTCGGTAACGTGACTTTCGATATTATGGTGTCGGTGAATCCGTTTTCGGTATTGTGAATTGTCGATGTACTAAGATAGACCCGATCTGAACTATAGTGTGTGTGTAAGGAACAGAGTAGTATTGCAAATAATAAATGTCATAGCAGTCCTTAGTATTACAACTAAAATCTAACATATCCAAAAGTACCTATTTGTAGTATGTTTAGTTATAGTATCTTTGACGTTACTAATGTTCTCCTTTCTTCTCTCACCCCACTCCTTCTCTTCTATTATTTACGTACTCAATATATTTACTATTATTATTTGCTATTATCATATTATCTGTTATTACCTCTTATGTTTGTTTGCGTCTTTTGGCTTTTCCCGGTTAGGGGTTGCCACAGCGGAACTCCGGTCCGCTAATGATTTGTTGTGGATTTTTACATACCGTGTTACCTCTTATGTTGTCATGCATAATTTCATATTGCTTTGCTATTAAACATTCATTTACATTATTCAATGTTGTGTTCCTCATTATCTTATTTTTCACTTTTTTTCCATTATTCATAATTGTTTTGTTTTATCTTAACCATTACATTTGTTTGGCGTATGTTTTTTTTATTTCCATTATGTTTCTGTATTATTTAACACAGAGCAACAAGGTAGGCCGGTTCCTGGTGATCACTCTTCCTTGGCTCCCCGGCTGAGGCACAAGGGATCAGCATGTCTGGGCCACAGCCTGGTGGTGTCCCCCCTGCTGCTACTGCACTACCTGTTCCTTCATGTAGCTCTGCCCTTCAGGTCGGGAGTGTGCCCCCCTCTTTTAGTGGTGGCGGAGGGGATGACTATGTCTCCCATGCACAACTGCCAGATATGGTATGTAGGCTTCTACAGCAGACTGTCAGTGCTGACGTCAGCCACTGCCTCCACAGGAGCAGTGAAGGTGCAGTGCTTACATTCCCATGGGTGGGAATTGAGTCACACTATTACAATGTCTGGCATCCATGGGATCTGTATGCCCCCACCCCCTCTCCAGTCAAGGTGCTCACCACCCTCTTGTGTCCCTCACCAACCCTGTTTGCTATCTTGTATGTCTTGTACATGTGCCAATGCTTCTTCACCTTCCCAACTTACCTTACCCACACATACCTATGTCCCTTCCCCAACATTTCACTTTCTCTTTAAAAAAAAAAAAACTGTCTCCAAAAAAAAATCTTGTCCCATACATAGCTCTTCATTTTTCACGTGTCCACTAGACACACTTAATTTGGTCCAATTGACTTGACAATGCACTTATGTTTTCATTACCCCTCTCTTTGAGGTTTTCAGTCCAAATTCAGCTAAAAATCTTTGCAAGTGCACAGTTGTTGTTGTTGAAGAAATGGATAGCTATTGTTCTTTCCTATACCCTTCCTGTACATTATTACCTGCCTTTCACTATGTTTTAGTCCTTGCTTTCACTGCATTTCAGCACTTTCCTATCTCGCCAATTTTCTTTTCTTTAAAGCAGCACTATGCGCAAATGGAGGTGTATTATTACCTGTATGTGAAAGCATAATAATCACATTCACAAAGTTCACCTACACCCTATATTGAACCCAGTACCTTCTGAATTGAGGAATAGTACATCAACCCACCAAGTCACACAGCCAGTTAATTACCACGGGTGTTGTAAGTGAAACATAGTAATTGTTATTTTCTTGTCATTAAGAGTGTTTACATGATGCTGTGTATCATGCCGCATCGTGCAGCAAATCTGCTAAAAGATTAATGGAAAACTAGGAATTTAACTGGGAAGCTGATAGAGAAATAAATCACTATAAAGCCATACACATAGTAATAGTTGTAACTGAGGTATGTAACAGCAGTTCAGTGTGCACTTATCTGTACAACATGTAAAGACATACCTGCTATATCACTAACTCTGTTGCTCAATCTGTGAAATGCTGTGAAAATATTTTGTTTTTGGTTTGCATGGTCCTGGGTTCAAATATAGCTGTATCTAGCATTTAAAATACATGTATGTCTACATCGCCAATATAAATTGTGACATGTATGACTGTGTCATCAGCTATTTATCCACCCAGTGCAGTACAGATGGAATGTCTGCTTCTAAATAATGGAGGTCAAAGGCCTACGGATAGGAACACATTTTACATATTGTTATTACAACCCTAGAAAGTGCCTAGAATTGAGTAGTTGCATGGGATTGGCTGATTATACTGCAATTCAGCTGTGTAGGCTGCATTTAGCATTTCTAAAGCACAGATTAGTGCAGATTCATTCAACTGCTAATGAGAACCGTCATAAAAAGGCACATTTCTAGCTAGACAAACCAGTGTAGCTAAGAGTTACGTCTTATGTCTAACTCATTGACACATTTCTTGTAGAGTGGTATCTTTCAACAATTGTACTCCATCAGGTATGTATCCATTTTATTTCCTACACAATGCATGTGCTTGGATATACTTTGGAAGAATGTGGATTACATCATTAAGCCTTTGTTAGAACTGTACTGATGACATGACATTCATCTCCAGTCTAGACGTTCAGAGGATGTAGAGTACACCAAGGGTCTAATGCTCTCTGATGACTAGGTACACAAGTCTCTTGGATATGTCATTTGATAGCAGTTGTAATAGACCACTGTTGTTTTGTTGGCACTATTGTTCATATTTTTTTTTTTTTGGAGGAGGGGATACTTCCTGTTATGGGGCACACTAGAATGGACTGCTGTGTTGGGTGTGTGAGCATACGTAACTGTCATAGCACAAACAGGAATATGTCACTATTGCTACTATCCTAGTTGCACCCACAACCTTTGTGTTTTTGGACCACTGTTGAATATGAGATGTGTAATTAAGTGGTGACTACTGATAGCCTTCTTTACTGCTATATATCTATAATGTTTATTCGTACTTATGTGATCCTTATATGTGTTTTAATTTCTTTGTATTTCAGTATACATTATGCATGCACGTCACAGGCCACCATTTTCTGAAGCGGACCACAAACTCATCACTGAAGCATTGCAACAACATTATCAGGTCATGCTGTCCCAAGAGAGGGCAAATAGGTCAGAATGTGCAGCCCTGTGAGATGAACTGGTGCACAACATCAATGCCATGGGTCATCAAAATCGTACCTATGAGCAGGTGTGACACCATGCCACAGACATGGTCAATGCAGCAAGGAGGCACGCAGCTGATGTGGCCAGGGATCATCAGGACACTGGTGGTGGGCCTGCAGCAGAACCTCCTCACACAGCCACAGAGGAATTTCTGGCAAACCTTTCTACACAAGACAGCTCCCAGAAATCCATCAGCCAATATGTTGTAAAAGTGGGTGCCATCCAGTCCTCTCAATTGGAGCTTGCAGGTATGCTTAGTTAGATCAGCAGTAGAATACTGCTGCATTCATCCTGTCAAGGTGTATATAGTTTTACGTGGGTGTCAGGTATTTTTTTGGGGGGTAAGTTAGCTGAAGTTGTTAGCTCATATAGAGATTGGCACCCACATACCCTTTAACATTGCAGTTACTATAGATTTGAGATTATTGGATGTAATTTACACTGTTATACTGTAACCCGTGGTGTTGCTGGTATAATCTCTACCTCAACTTTTCTCAGGGCTGTCAGGAACTGGAAGAGGACATGCTGCTGCTGCTTGTAAGCAGAAAATGGTTATGTCAGTGATGTAGTTATATTTCAATGTCTCATCTAAAGTGTCATCCCAGGCCTGATGGCTGGATTGATGTACTGTCTGCGTAATTGTCAACTGTACAGATATTTTCTGAATGTCCACAGTTCACACTCATACCTCAGCCCTGTAGATATGAGCATATTGATCGTCTTGAAAACTATTGCCAGGATATTAATGATTGCCATAACTGTCAGCTGTACAGATTTTTGCAGAATGTCCACAGTGTACATCATTTATGTTTTGCTCATATGATTGTTGTTTTCTGAATAATCATTTCCAAATCATTACAGATTGGGGTTAGAAAATAATGTCTACATGCCCTACTCTGTGAGGTTGGAAGATATACAACTCTATAATAGTGACAGCAATGTATATAGCTTAACATATATTGAACCATAGTAATGCAGAGCATAGTAGTGCAGGTATTAATATATTGTTTTTTCATTTTTATCACAGGTTTTCCTTTTTATCACAGGAGACCAGGAAGGTTGGTCTTTGTCCCCTACAACACCTAATGTCAGTGTCTCTTCAGACTCTGATGATGGTACAGAGGCTGAATCAGACACAGAAGTTTACATCCCTCGGCCACCCTCTTTATCACTGTACACAGCCAGTATGCATATGCATACCCAGTCGCCTGAGGTCACAGATATTGGACAGTTGGAGGGTGGGGACATTGAACAGGGAAGTGTGGCTGCTATGGTTTTAATGACTATCGACACTGGCCATAGCCAAATTGTTGGCATGATTCCCAACAGGCGAATTGCTGGGGGTGCTCATAGGAGGCCTGCTGTCCCCCACCTGTTGCAGGTGTCTCATCACGTGTCACTTAGCATATGTTTAGAGCCATTTTGGAGGCACAGGCACATTCAGAAAGGAACTCCTGATGAATGCTCAGGGTCATGGATGCAGAACAGTCTGACATCAGTGGTTGCCTCCAGCATGTTGCTGATACCCTGGGTCAGTTGACTGACAAAGTGGAAAGAGGTAGTTCTAAGACAGATCTCACAATATCTATCATAGACTCACATTGTCTGTGATGTAATGTCTGATTGGAGTTGAGCGTCGAACTCATGGGCGATGGTCAGCAACTACATCTGCTGAGAGTCAATGTGGCTGTGCCCAATCACGCTCCTGTAGTGGCAGTATATCTAGTGCTCCAGAGGGGAGTGTGCTAGCCACACCAAGACTTAGCAGCCCATGGTCCAGGGCATTCCTGTGGAGGACACATGCTGAGAAGACATCATTCATCTTCACATAGTAACACTTGCCTACTTCCCTTGCTTACTCACACATGCATTTGCAAACCTATTGGGTCAGCCTAAACCTCCTGTACCCCCACACAATACCCTGTGCAAGAGATGATAACTGTACCACATAGCTATCATCCTTATCATGGATGCAGGGAAATAAAGCTATGTGTCTAATGCACAGGGTGACTACATTAGCATGAATTCCTTTCATTTATTGGTGATGTTCACATGCCACCTGTTCTGGTCATTTACAGATATTGCACTTTGCCATTTATACTGTGGATATCGTGATATTTTGTTTGTATTAAAATGAATGCCATTGTAAGGGCTGTGGAGTCACACAATGAAATGTGTCTCATGGAAATATCTATGTTTCTCTTTCAGGATTGTGTAGTACACACATATGTGTACACATCTTCAATCAACCTCAATGTCAGATCACAGGATTGAATGTCAGCACAAAAGACAAATGTCATCTGAACGGTAAAACAGTATAGGTTCATAGGTATTTACTAGGCTAATGAACACAATGGCTTTTTAAGGCTAGCCATGCATTCCATACCTCTGACAAGTTCTGATACCCTTGATAAGTGCAAGCAGGGGGTTGGGAGATGAAACGTTTACAAGCAGGGGCCTGGGAGATGATCCGTTTACATTTACCTGTGTCCATTAGAGCTATAGTTGCCAAATCAGGGATGAATGTCCTGTTCTCTATCCAATTTCCCAAGATACACTTTAAATGTGTTAGGGAAGAATTCTGCTTCACATGGATGGGGTGCCTGTTCCATAGAGGGGGTAGACTCTGGGATACATATTTGTATCTCCAGCTGGTCCTATGTATATCACAGGCAAGATATAAGTCTTTAGAATTGGTAATTCTGGTGCTGTTTGTGTTTGGATATGCAGGAGGTCCAGAGTGGGGTCTGACAATGCTCTTCATGTCAGGCATAGATCTCCCTCAGAAGCCTGTAGGAGACAGAATACAGGGTAGGGCCTTGATGCAGTCTGCATAGGACATTTTACTTACACCCTGTATTGGTTTAGGGAGTAACCTCTGTGGACATTCCAGTTGCTGGATGTGACAGGTTAGGTACATACCAAAGGGGGCATTGTACTCAATGATAGGTCTGATGAATCCCAAATACAATGGAACAATGATTTCCTTGGACTTAGATGCCATATTTCTGTTTATAATTTGTGTAACATAGAATGGTTCCTCAATACTGTAGACACGTAACAGTCAAAGGCTAGATTACTGTCTTTGTGTGTCCCTAAGTCCCTGACTACTGGGTCAGCTGTTATAGGTTTGTTGTCAATATGATCGTTACCAGGGGTGGATGACTTCCCAAAGGATAGTATTATGTATTTGTCTGCATTTAGTTTTAGTCCATGGCTCTGACACCAGTTGTATGTCTGTGTCAGCCCCTCCTGGAGAACATTTGTGTTAGTGTGGGATTTACTGACAGCTCCTAATATGCAATCATCTACAATTTCAGTCAGCCAAAGACCACTGACATTGGCCTTGACTTCATAGAATAAATTTCAAAAATCAGCTGTCAAAAGACTAATTTCTGAGGGACTTCACTTGTGATTGGCCTCTTTGTAGAGGTGGACTCCCCCATTCTAACTTCCTGGGTCCTGTTTGTGAGCCAGTTGACTATCCACTGGGTGGCATACGAGTTTGTACCTAACCTCTTGAGTTTTTCAACAATGCCTGATTGGGATATGGTGCCAAATGCCTTGTCAGATGAAGATAAACAGTGTGAACCATTTTTCCATCATCCATTGCTTTGGTTTCCTTCTCAAAAAAGTCCACCAGGTTGAGTAGGCATGATCTACCCTTGACTAAACCAAACTGGGTTTATATAAGACTAGTGGGACTTATGGGTCTGTAGGTGGCCCACCTTTGTGCAGAGGGATGACTGTTGCTTTACTCCATTCATGAGACATGAAGCCTGTTTGTAGGCCACAGTTAAATAGTGATATTAGTGACCATCTCCTTCCATGCTGACAAATATTGCACCCCATTAGAAGGACACCAGAAACTAAACCAATTATTAAAGTCAATCATCTTTTTTTTTTTCACATTGTGGCATCACCCTTGGAGAAGCTGAAATGCTGCTCAATGCTAGGCTCATACCAGTCTGGGGCACATATTTCAAGAGCTCAAAGGTGTCTCTCTTAATATAGTCTAGAGAGATAAGTCACAGGTCATGTACTCCCACATGGACCATGACTGAGTCACATTGCTACTTGTGGTCCAATGACATGAGCGTGTGCATAATGTGGCAGATCATAGCCCCTGATAACAACTGGCCATGCCCTTCTCCTTGCTCAGCCTGGTGAGAGGCACATCATTGTATCTCAAAATGGAGTCTCCAATGAATAGAATGTTGGATTGTGTGGTGGCTTTCCATATAGCCTTATAGATTAAGCCTCCATGAGATGTAGCAATATGTGTTAATGTGGGTGTTGTTTTTAAAGAGGGAAATTGGGGCTGCTGAGGGTATTTGTTATCTGTATTTCATCTAGAAAGTCTTTGTGGTTTAGAAAGGTTACATTTAAGTGCCTCAGCATATGTATGCTTTGAACTGTGTGTGATGGTCACTGCATGTGTACTACTGACTACCTTACTGACATTAGGGGTACCTCAATGTGACAGATTTGGCTCCAGTGACATTGTGAACAGCACACACACACAAGTTGGCTACATTGAGACTAGTACCACTACCTATCTACATTTATAGAACACTAGACAGCACACACACGCACACACACACACACACACACACACACACACACACACACACAAGAAGTTGGCTGCAGTGAAACTAGAATCCCTACCTATCTGCGTTTACAGACTACAAAACACAGTATTTAACATGGCTCAGGTCTAACATTAACATGACTTTAGGTAACCATATAGTACATGACATCAATAGGCCTTATAGACAACAAGGGTTTGGAGGCCTGCATCAACTGCAAAGGCCAAAATAGTGCAAAACCATGTCATTGTGGAATTCACATGTATACTTTTCTTCATGGAGATACACACACAGTTGGCTGCAGTGAGAATAGAACCCCTCCTTATCCAAGCTTACGTACTATCTAATGCAGTGCTTATCAAAGGCACCACAGATGAAGTCTGACATTAACATGGTTTTAGGTAATTTTATACTAGCTGACATCATCAGCCCTTATGGAGGATAACTGTTTGGAGGCCTGCATCAACTCCAAAGCCCATAACAATGCAAATTCGTGTCACTGTGGAATTCACACTTGTTCTATAGGGAGATGCGCATACACATCTACACACCAAGTGGGCTGGAATGAGATCAGAACCCCTACCTATCTACATTTATAGACTACAGAACACAGTGCTTAATGCACTCACTACATTTTCAAGTCTGACATTAACATGACTTTAAATAATCTTATAGTACATGACATCAGCAGGCCTTGTACAGGCCAAGCATTTGGAGGCCTGCATCAACTGCAAGGACCAAAACAGTGCAAACACATTTCACTGGGGACTTCACACTTGTTCTGTCAGGAGACACATGTGCGCACACACACCCACACACACACATACACACACACACACACACACACACACACACACACACACACACACACACCAAGTGGGTTGGAGTGAGATTAGAACCACTAACTATCTACATTTACAGACTACAGAACACAGTACTTAACACATGTGCCACAGCTGAAGTCTGTGTTATAAATGACTGCAGGTAAATTAATCCTAGAGGACTGAAAGAATTGTTAAGACTATACTGTACTGTAATTAACTGGAAACACTGCAATGAGACTGAGAACAAAAGTCTTTATCTGTTAATTACCCAACCTCCTGCTGAACAGGTGTCAGTCTCTCCTTTATGGACAATGTCTTGTGTACTTTTCAGAATGAATTCTCCAAACACTGTAGTTCATTCAATAAGGCTTTATTAGATGTTTACAATATTCAAATACTGTCTTCATTAACAGTGCTGATAATAACAGTGTTGCTAAATATATTCAAAGTTTCTGCACATATCTTCTGATTGTCCTGAATGATGTAATACATGGAAACAGTTTTTATTTGACCTGACTTCAGTACTCAGGCTCAAGTGTCTGTATTTTAGCTTAATCTTCTCCATAATATCAGGTCAAATGAACTAACTAACCTTAACTTAACTGCTATCCTGAACACAACATATTATATTGCTTCAGTCCAGTAATTTTCCTTTGTAAACTGCATTCAGTCCCCCTAACCTTGGTCTCAGGCTTTGTCTAGTATGTGCTTTATTTAACATTCCATTAAGGAACATTCTGTAGCTGGCAAGATTGTATCTTTCTCTTGAGAAAAGAACATTCTGTATTTCTGTATTTTTTAATACTTTATGCTTATCTTTCCTTTCTAATAAACTGTCTCTCATGCTTGACTAGCAATGTTATTCTTTCTTTCTGCTTAACTGCCTTTGATGCATAAATGAAACAGAATTTATAGGCCTATTTTACCCTTTAGCCTGTCTAATATCAAAATTCTTTAAAATAGAAATCCCTAATCTAACAGCTGCTCCTGAGGTCCCTAATGAAAGTCAACAGGGATATACATCTGTAGTTGCTTTACATCTGTATTGCTAACTACTATATACAGCTTTATGCTACCTGACTCATAACCTAAAAATATATATTTTTTTAATTTGGTAAACCTGCAATTTTAATTTTGACCACGAAGTGTCACTTGAGTATTTATGGCCTGTTTGGATTGAAGTCTCTTAACTTTATGATTTGATTTTTATATTACCTAGATTCATAGTCTTTAGAGTCTTTAAGTCTATGTTCTGATGTATGAGTGATATATTCAAAACCTGTACATTATTCTGAAAATGAGCAGCTTTTAATTCTGTGACTTTTAAAGCTGATTAACCTGTCTTTGTGAATCTTTATTTAAGTTAGACAGAGTACGATCTGTTAACCCTCCCTATTTTTCTTCCATATCTCGGTATGCTGTAATGGTAAAGTTACACTGTTTATTACCTATGTTTTTTTTTACCTTATGAACTGGTGCCTTAGTGTGCTATAATGTCTCTCTCTTATAGCAAATTAAACCTTTTCCTGTTGTTTATAGATTTAAATCTTTAAACAGTGTACTGTTACTTTTTTTTGTATAGCCTATCAAGCATGATGGCTATTTTCTGAAGACTAATTGCAATCTGTACTAAAGAGATAACTTTATAGGTGGTCTTGAAGCATAATTACCATATCCTGCATTAACTTTTGTATATAAATTTTCATTTAAATTTGCTCTATAATGCTGCTTACCTTTTAAACTTTTATGAATATTTATGAGCTATAACAGTTTACTAAAACCTATACTTTTTGCACTTAAAGTCTATACCTTTGCATAGTCTGTTAGTGTCCTTTTAATTTTCTGACTAATATACAATAATTATGTAACATGCACTGTAATCTGTAACATAATTAACAAATGAAGCCTGCCCTGTTATGCCTTAAGTGTATTGAATAACTATTACCACCTATACTTTAGATAACATATTTTAATAGTTTTCTAAACTTATGTTTTCTATATTTCAGGTGTATACCTTTGCATTTTCTGTTATTGTCTTGTAAAGTGTACTGTAATTTGTAAATTAATTAACAAATTAAGCCTGCCATGTTATACCTTGATTATACTGAATAACTATTGCTATCTATTATTTAGATAACTTATTTTAATAAGCCTGTAAAAAAATATATTTTCTCACTTTACACATAACTAATGACTGAATAATGTAATTCTGTTACTTTACCCTTAAACTAATGGTCGAATCATGTGAAGTAAATAAGTATTATTTTTGTATTCTGAGGTTTGACTGAAATGTACTATACTGAACACATAACTGAGTATGAATGTCATATTCTGAATCTTGACTGAAATTCATATTAGCGTATACTGAACATTTATAATAGCTGTGTATATTCTGAAAACTAAACTAATACTAAAATAATATCTTTTGCCAGTGTTAACTGAACACAGATAAAAGCATAACTTAAAATGGTACATATTATATTAGTACCCTTGTCAGTATTGTCTGAACATAGACTGAAAACTAGTACTATTGACAAATTGTCTGAAACATGAGAACATTTTGGCAGTGTTACCTGAACACAAATAAACTGAAACCTGTTATTGTTATATTCTGGGACTAAACTATTAATATCTTTTTGTCAGTATTGCCTGAATATAGATAAAAACATAAACTGAAACTAGTACTGTTATATAACTGTTCGAGAACATAACTGAAATCTGTTTTCCTGTCAGTATTGTCTGAACAAAGATAAATTGAAAACTAGTACTGTTGTACAATTGTCTGAAAACATGAGAACATTTTGATTGTCTGAACACAGATAGACTGAACACTGGTACTGTTGTACAATTGACTGAAAACATGAGAACATTGTCTGAACATAGATAAACTGAAAACTAGTACTGTTGTAAATTGTCTGAAAACATGAGAACATTTTGATTGTCTGAACATAGATTGGAATCTAGTACTGTTGTACAATTGTCTGAAAACATACATACTTGCTTTAACTGATAAACTGAAAACAAGTACTGTTAAATAACTGTCTGAAAACATGCATATTTGCTTTAACTCATACATTTTAACTTTAAACAAACATTGAAGAAATAACTGAAACACACAGACAGTCAACTTTTGCAACACAGCTCTTGACAAATTTTACTCTGCATTGTCCCAGTCACTGATGAGGTAAAGGAAGGCCTGCTTTAATGTCAAAGTGTCCTTTTTATAATTATGCCTTTAAACCTATTCTTTTCATTTCTTGTGCAAGACTAGGTGACTAAAGTTCTTGATTATATTTCATATCAGATCCTTAAAATAACATTTGCAGCTTTAACAATTATAAATTGATAGATTTGCAGCTTTAACAATTATAAACTGATAGCATTGCTTACTGTGCTGATTTTATTTACATTTTCTGCAGGAAATAAACTTTTGCTGCTAATAAAGTCTTGCAAGTCTGTAAGAAAACTGCTAACCTCAAAGAAACTGAAGTAGTATTGTAACACTGTGCATTTCTGCACCTATATAGAATTCATTTTAACTGTTGAACTTTTTACCTTTTTTCCTTGTGACTTTTAGATTTTAACATACTGTTCTGTGAAGCAAACTGATAACCTCAAATGAAACTAAAATAGTAATGTAACACTATGCATTTCTGCACCTATATAACAGTTAAACTTTTTACATTTTTTCTCATGACCCTTAGATTTTAACATACTGTTCTGAGTGAAACTCCACCCACTGTCTTACCATAACTGTTTCTTTAGCTGACATCATTTAACTTTTCAGTAGTACTGAATGCTGCAAGAATTCATCATTACTGTCTACAATTTTCTTGGATAAATAATAAACTGTAAATGCATTAAATTGATCTTTGCCATACAGCCTTATGGTATATTACTGTCTTTAATTCAGCTTGCTAGGGTGGCTATAATCTGATCTGATGCGTTTGGCAAACTGTCATCACTGTAAGAAACATATACAGTCTCAAACTGATGTACTCTTTTATACATGGGATCTGAATTCTTAACTGTATTGCCACTTTTACAATTTAGCATTGACTTTACATTTTACATTCTATAAACTAACAAATATTATTTGTCTCCGTCTATATCATTGCTCATTATTTATGCATTGAAACACTTTAATACAAAGCTCTTAACTAATGACTGCTGAACAAAACAATAACACAAAAAATGCATTTGCCAAATCTGTAACTGTAAACCCTTTATTCTGCAAATTACTTTGACTGTTAGTTCTGATATGCCTTACAAGACATTGAGGTATACAGTTACCCTTTTTTCTAACTGGCCACACCCAATATGCCTTTCTGAGCACTTCAACTGTGTCAGCTGAACTGGAATTTATTTTACCTTTAATCCATAAATCTACATGTTCCTGTCATAACCAATTTTTTAAAATCCGTACATTTGCACAAATCCTGTCACTGAAGTCTAAAAAGCATATAACTCTAATGACATGTTTATACCTTGTACAGAGCTGTTATACTTTTAACTGTTAGCTGCTGTAATATTCGATCCTTTAAATCCTGACAAAATTGCATTTGTGTCCTAGATCTATGTGTAACTGAAGTTGATTTGTCTGTAAACAATGAAATATTGTCATTTCTTTTAACCTTAAACAATGACAGATTAATGTTCTGATCTGATGCAGGTACCATACTGCTGCACCCTTTACATATAGCTATGGAATGGATTATTTCTTTATTTTGCTTCAAAACAGTAGCAATTTTACTTAGCACAGAAGGCTGTTTTTCAGTTATACTGGAATTTACTTTATTAAAATCTGCACTC
>NC_056737.1:130065379-130102879 GCF_019279795.1 Protopterus annectens
TCAACTGGTGCCCTAGGCAAAAGGATACCATGGCACCCCCACCACACCACCCAGTTCCCCCATTCTGGTCTACCTACACCAAATAATTACTGGAAAAGTGCCCCTACTAAAGCGGCACCCTAGGCGGCCACTTAGTTGGCCTATTCCTAAGGCCGGCTATGACTGTAGTCATGTAGTCTGATGTGATAGGCATCACAAGGTGGGAGCAGATTGTATGAGGTACACACAAATATGATTGAGTCACTGAACAAGCTGCTGATTCCATACAGTTGAATGCAATGCCATTGCCTAATGGGCAGCCAATCCCGATACTGTAGTCATGTAGTCCGATGTAATAGGCATCACAAGGTAATATTGTGGTCCTCGCTCACACCCAGGGGTGTGAGTGACAGATGCAAGCACCAATGTCGGTGCATTTGCAAGTGTGGGAGCGAGTGGGTGTAAGTGTGTTTGGCTACCAGTATGCGAGTATTGCACTGGTGAAGCAATGTAGAGGCTAACCGAGTGTAAGAGGCTGTAACCAGAGGTCAGCAGTGCTTAACACCATGCAAGCCCATGCACACCCACTCCCAACTGCTTTAATGTGCCTTACTCCCTCCGTATCCAATGGGCTTGTTCTGCCCTGCAACCAAATAAACGTCCTTTGCAAGGGTCGGAACCAGGACCCTGCGCACACAGCTAATGTGTATTACCAATACGCCATAGCAGATACACAGACAACAGACAGTACCACAAACATATCATACAGCACAGTCATTCAACAGTATAGGAATGTATCCCATCATGTAGATGTATATGTGAGTGTTTATGTCCTGTATATAGGTACATACATATATAGAGATGTTATCAGGAACATACCATGTGGCAACAAAGCATTACAAACGAATGAAATGGGAAACACCAGCGACGCCTACATTATGTAGTGGTGTTGCTCTATGTGATCACAAGACTCCCTCAGACAGACATGTGTCAGTCATACATGTAAATAGTTGTACATTGGCTGTATACATCACTCTGTGCATGTAATGTACATTAACACAACAGTACCTGTCCACTCATTATGTGTGAACAGTACTCTTGCAAGGTGCTTTGGCAACATCATCATCATGATAAAGGTAAATGGGGTAGCCATAGAGGGACCTGTAGTGTTGTGTGCACAATGGGATCATCCTCATCACGTGCACCTGGACCATGTAGGAGTGATGTGCATACCAGGATTGTGCGCCTGAGGGACAGGGGTGAGGATAACAGGAGTACGTTGTGATGCATATTACAAGGGTTTCATATGTCCAGTGGCCACGTGTGTGTGTAATGGACAGCTATGCATAGGGCAGATATTGTCCTAGGAGCCGATTGGCCTTATGTGTCCATAGGTGAGGGTCAGATGTTGGGGAAGGAGTGTAGGTATGGCCGTGGAGGATAGATAGGATCACAGAAAAGACAGCATACAGGGTTGGTATATGACACATGTGGGGGGATACACCCAGGACGGGGATGGGTGTTCGGCATTCACAAGCCCATGGGAACAGTGGGATGGAGGTCCCCAGCCATGGGCAACTGCCACTGCACCTACACAGCTGCAAAGGAGGCAGTGCTAGGGGTTGTCCAGGAGGGGCAGCATCACCCTGTAAATGTGACACTCTGCCCTTGAACTGAGGTATCTGGCTTCGGAACCCCTTAGGGAGCGACCAATGCAACACGTCCGGGACCGCACGACAGCAGATATGTACCTGTCTGGTCCAGCTCCCAGGGGGGCATGCTCCATCCTAAGTGGTGGTACCACCAGAAGGTGGTGCAGAGCCAACAGAGGCTGATGCCTATGGCTGGGCCCCAGATGTGCTAGTGCTGGGTGCCATGGTCAGCTGAAGTGGGACAGGAGGTTCTGCTGGGACCTCCCAACCCATTCAGTCTATGGTGTTGCATTTTAAACCCACATATGGCTTAGTGATAGACAACAGCATACAGGACTGCCTATGACAGTATGCATAGATATCACCAGCAACTCAACACAACAGATGGTATACATTTGCAGAGGGAGCACAACACATGCATATATACTGCATGCCAACTGTACAATGTGTAGTAGATGTGTGACCGCAGCTATGAAAAGTTGCCCATTATTGGCTTGTCACTAGGAACCCCACACAGTGTCTGTCATACCACTGTCTCATGTGACACATGTCCAGTCAGAGATGCGATGGCAGTAACACATCCCTATCATCATGTACTGTCTGCAATCCTCACACCATGCTTCTGCTGTGCACAGATGTGTGCTCAGTGTGTATCACAGGAAACAAATGGTTGCACACACTGACCAGTTCACAGATGGCCCTACAGACGGGGGTCCCTCATGAACAAAGAACTGTCATGTCTGTATTATAACTTGTAGAATAGCCATTACCACACACATGTTAAACAGGCAGTAGTCTCAATGCAGCCTAGCTACACTTACATGCTGTAGTCATGTGTGGTACATCACCCTCCTGTTTTTAGGCTATATCCCACTGTGGAAAATGATTGAGATACATCCAGATATCATCTGTGATGCCGTGTCAGAACACCACATCCAGGTACCACTCACAGCAACTGTCATGGCCAGATAACAACATGTTTCCCTAGATAGTGTACTGTGTTTATCATGCGGATGGCTATGGGAACACCATCACAACTGTACCACATGCAATCAGCTAGAGGAGGACTGCATCATCTGCCACACGCCGAACAGTACAGGGGTCAAACCCCTGACTACTCATTACGATTACATGTGCATGATATTACTATATGTGGCACAAAGGCAACATGTTGCTGTGCTGTAAGAACATATGTATGCAGGTGAGTGACATCTGCAGCAGATATAGTAGACATACATTAGGTGTTGCACACATGGCTGTCCAAGTGAACGGATGCCATTGTCACCACAACCACACTCTCTAATGGACACGCATTAACACCTTTGCCAGGGCCACAAATGCACAACGTAACTACTTAGTGTTCCACACTGCAGTAATGCACAGGACCACATGCACCACAGGGGATATCTGGAGGTTCTATGGGCTAGGGCATGTGAAAGTGCTTGAAATCTATTGGTATGCCAATGAGGGTTATACTGGGAGTGACTGTGGTTGGGAGCATCATAACCCACAAGCAGACACAGGGGGGGCCAGTACTGGCATGCAGGCATGCATTGCTTCATGGGTGTGTAGTGGTTGGCTGTACAAGATGGCTGTACAAGGCTGGGTGAGGGGTAATCCTTGACATTGTGTCACCTGACAATGGTGTGCAGTGCAGAGGTGTAGTGTCTGCAATGTCCCACACAGATGGGTACTGCATTATCTGGCCTGACATCCTGGTTACCAATGTGTATGGCCATAGCTTTGCAATGCATGCCATGTCTGTGTTTGATAGTCCGTCACATGGACATTGCCTGGGATGTGCATGTCCCACAATACTGTACAGTGACATGTACAGGTGTACCTGGTTTGGCAGACACATGTGTACACAGCCTGTTATACCCCGATATACCAATACTGGCCTGGTGTGGTGAAACCTGCTTATAGTGAGCAGGTCGGCCCTGACCCTGCATGGATAATATGATACAGGTATTCCGTGGTGTCAGTGGCATGGGTCCATACAGTGCACATGTATACAGCATTGTCTGGCCTTTGTGGATCACATTTGATGGCACCACATATGTTGCAGGCATTCAGTGTGGAACATAGTGAAGGCACAATATCCGCATATATTTTATTTTATTTATTATTTATTTTACATTTGTTAACGTTAGTCTGATATGATGACCTTTTTTTTTTCAGCAGGCCGGGGGAGACTCCACAGAGAAAGATAACTTTATTACACATGCAAAAGAAGTAGTATACAAAACATACTGAAACAGGACAATATTATACAAGGAATCAAAACTTCTAATAGACATATATTAACACTTGTTGTGGCTATTGTACCACTGTACAGGGTGCCATGTCCTCTGCAGGCCACTGCATTCACACCATGCCTACTATCTGTCATCAATGTGCATGGTACTAGCAACATAGCGGGATATCCTAGGCAAGTTTGTTTGTGCATGGCACATGGGTGCGGGACATATAGCAGGTACTAGTAGAGCTGGATACTTTGTTCACCAGGCCTTTTGCCAGATGTATGGGTATAGCTTGCCAACACAGTCCCGTGGCTGACTGAAAGTTTTATTCCTCGTGAGGTGGCCAATGTGTCATAAGACGGATACCATATAGGAAAACTACAAAACCTGCTCCAAAACATGTGCAATGGTAAGACAATCACGGCCACCTCTACACAGGCTCTGACAGACAAACACACACTTGCCATGTCCTGTATACAAACCCCTACCATATCACACTGCAGCAAAACACATTTAGGGTATGCACTACGGCGAATACTACAAAGCACTGTACTTGTCTCATGCAAGCAGACACACACACACACACACACACATACACACACACACACACACACACACACACACACACACACACACACACACACACACACACACACACACACACACTTAGCATGTCTGAAATTAGAACACTGACCTAACTACTTTACTACACTACAGCATTAGATAACGCGGTACCGAGATTACTGGGACACAGCACTCCCAGAGGTGTATTTGTAGGTGAGTGACATCATCAGCCTTGCAAAAGGTGGGTATAAGAAATGTATGGAGTGTGAGCAGTCTAAAAGCATTACTCAGTTCTCAGGCAGACAAGGACACACACACACACACACACACACACACACACACACACACACACACACACACATGGCAAGTGTGGGATTAAAACACTGACCTAGCTGCTTTATTACCCTACAGCATTATGCAGTTACAGAATGTGCTACTGAGATTACTGAGATGCAGCACTCCCAGAGATGTATTCATAGGTGGGTGCCATCATCAGCCTTGCCAAAGGTGGGTATAAGAAATGTATGGAGTGTGAGCAGTCTAAAACCATTAGTCAGTTCTCAGGGACACACACAGCAAGTGTGGGACTAGAACACCAAACACCAACCTAACTACTTTATTACACTACAGCTTTACACAGTTACAGAACATGCTACCGAGATTACTAGGGCACAGCACTCCCAGAGGTGTATTTGTAGGTGGGTGACATAATCAGCCTTGCCAAAGGTGGGTATAAGAAATGTATGGAGTGTGAGCAGTCTAAAAGCATTACTCAGCTACTGAAATTACTGGGACACAGCACTTCCAGAGGTGTATTTGTAGGTGGGTGACATCATCAGCCTTGCAAAAGGTGGGTATAAGAAATGTATGGAGTGTGAGCAGTCTAAAAGTATTACTCAGTCCTCAGGCAGACGGACACAACACACACACACACATGGCAAGTGTGGGATTAAAACACTGACCTAGCTACTTTATTACTCTACAGCATTATGCAGTTACAGAACGTGCTACTGCAATTACTGGGACACAGCATTCCCAGAGGTGTATTTGTAAATGAGTGACATCATCAGCCTTGCCAAAGGTGAGTATAAGAAATGTATGGAGTGTGAGCAGTCTAAAACCATTACTCATTTCTCAGGGACGCACACGGCAAGTGTGGGACTAGAACACCAACCTAACTACTTTATTGCACTACAGCATTACACAGTTACAGAATGGACTACCGAGATTACTGGGGCACAGCACTCCCAGAGGTGTATTTTTAGGTGGGTGACATAATCAGCCTTGCCAAAGGTGGGTATAAGAAATGTATGGAGTGTGAGCAGTCTAAAAGCATTACTCAGTCCTCAGGGACACACACACAGCAAGTGTGGGACTAGAACACCAATCTAACTACTTTCTTACACTATAGCATTACACAGTTACAAAACTTGCTACTGCAATTACTGGAACACAGCACTCCCAGAGGTGTATTTGTAGATGGGTGACATCATCAGCCTTGCCAAAGGTAGGTATAAGAAATGTATGGAGTGTGAGCAGTCTAAAAGCATTACTCAGGCCTCGGGGAAATGGGTACACACACACACATGGCAAGTCCGGGATTAGAACACCGACTTAACTACTGTATTACACTACAGCATTACGCAGTTACAGAATGCACTACTGAGATTACTGGGACACCGCACTCCCAGAGGTGTATTTGTAGGTGGGTGTCAACATCAGCCCTGCCAAAGGTGGGTATACGAATTGTATGGAGTGTGAGCAGTCTAAAAGCAATTTACAGTCCTCTGGCAAACAGGGACAGACATACACGCTAGTGGTGAGAATGGAACACCTACCTATTTGCAGATCATTATTACAACATTACATACTTATGAGTCACGCCACACAGACCACACATTTCAAGACTCTCATTATGACCTTCTAGGAATCCGGACATCAACAGGGATGCTGGCAGTTAAGATGTACATACCTGTGAACCTGTGTGTTTAAATTAGGAATCCATCCTGACCTGGAGTATGCCTATCTGTGGAATGGACAACTACTACCATTATACAGGATTACAATGGCCATGCCCATACACAGAGGCACATAACCGACACAAGGTGTCACTGGGCATGCTCACACACTTAGTAACACAGGGCTGACTGGGATGCACTCTTATTCTAAACACAGAAGGCCACAGTGGCCATGCTATTACAGGTAGATGTAAAGAACACATTGTAATGGGCTCTGGTGTTAGTAGTTGTCATTGTTAGCAGGAACGCTGCTCTACATATATTTGACACCGGTCTTTTACACAACGTCTGCTGTCATTCTGGGATGACATGGCTGACAGTAGATAGGCCATTGACACATCACATGCATCCATGATTCAAGGGAGTGGCGATAATACCCAAGTCGCATCTGCCCATATAGTGCCATTCCAAGGCAAATGTCCTAAACACAGGATAACTCCCTGACACCTACAGGACAACTGCATTGTTTTCTTATGCTAACCAGTGCTAGATGGGTAGCGTCCATAATCACAGCTGGTCACTGTAGATCCAACAATGGGGAGTACTGACATCTGTGCAGTGAGGAACATATGGCTGATGGCTCTGTAGTGCACAATAGCACTACCATCATATACCTCTACCTCAGAAGCTAGCACTACCACCATATACCTCAGAACCGGACATGTGGGCCATAACACAGGTACGGACCACTCCAGGTGGTGGTGTCCCCACATACATAAAGGCCACTCACATGTACTGACTGGTACCCCCATGAAAGGCATCACAGATGAGTCATGTGCAGGACACAGTGTCACATGCTGCATTCTAGGATGTAAACCTCAGACACCACCATGCCCTCGGACCACCAACACGCATCCATACATGTAGTAGGACATGTAAGAGTACACTGCCATGTGACCCTTGACCAGTAGACTGTACCAAGCTCTACATCAACTGTAGAGAGTACCCATGTACTGACACAGTTGCATCATGTGTTATGCAATGCAATGATACCACTGTCTGTAACCAAGACAGCTGTACACATACCAGGGGCACTTGATACTTTCCATCATTAGCAGATGACTGTTGCTGAACACCAGTACACACCCTCATGTATGGATATAACATACATGTACCTGCCCTGGGTATATACATGCCACACACACACACACACACACACACACACACACACACACACACACACACACACACACACACACACACACACACAAACACACAAAACATACATGTAAATAGCATATCTTTTGTTGTCCTTTGTGCAAACAGGTGGCTACAGCCATTACACACATGCACATGGAATGTAGGTCCATGGCTGCTGAATGCTAACAGTACATAAGGTGTGATATCAATGTTGACAGAGGTAACATTCCCTCTGTACCGGTCACCCATTACACCCATCGTATCATACAACAGTCCATGTGTCATGTATGTCATTACACATGTCCACCAATTGCAATACCTACAAACATGTCCAAATGACAAGATTGTAGGACCTACACACCTGTACATGTAGTGTTGTGCATTCAGATAACATGCGTGTGCAGTTGCTGATGTACGCAGGTGACATGTATCCTAGTACATCATGCAGTTGCAATGCAGCCTCAACATTGCCAACTGTATATGGTGATATGCTGAATGCATGGAAAGATGTATCTCTGGTATGGACAGATGGACAGATGTGTGGAAATAACTAAGTGATGGGGCATCTTTGCAGATGGATGTTTGCTGTGGACAGCTCACAGGTGTGTCACAAGTGGTCCTACAATAACCTATGCAACCAGTAAGCAATCGTTAACTGAAGGACATAACACACAACTTAGACAGCGGTCAGGGTGACAGCGAAGGTAAATCACTTGACACCTGTTAACAGTTAAGGCGTCCCATGTGCATATATCAGCACTGTTGCCATAGGAAGCGTCAGTACAGTTTTCAACGTGTGCAGCAGGTCTGTGATTCACAGTACTGGCATGTGTGGTTGTGTGTGTGTTCATATATGTCAAGTATGGTGGGGAATACATCTCAATTGTTACTCACTCTCCTGTAGACTAGTGTACACATCTGTACAGACTGCAATGCAGAAAGCAGGACATAGGCAGGGGCATATATCTCACACATGTGAGGTATCTGTATGTGTGTGACATAGGTGTATTCAATACTGAATGCCACAGTGTGTGTGTGTGTGTGTGTGTGTGTGTGTGTGTGTGTGTGTGTGTGTGTGTGTGTGTGTGTGTGCATGTAGAGCTGTCTGGTCCTTGGAGTGAGGATGTATGTTACCATACTGAACTGATAAGACCCCTCCCCCCATCCAGGCGATGCATTCTACTATCCATGTTGATGTCCACGATCTTAGGCCATACTGACTACCTGTACATGTGTATTCTTTGTGGCACATTATGTAGGTGCACAGTACTGTAATGATGATTTGCATATAGGCAGGGGTCCTCACCTCACTAGTAGCAACTGTGTGAGAGTGTGTGTTACTGTGTCGGTGAATCTGTGAGTGTGTGGGTGTGCTACTCTGTCACTGAATACATGTGTGTCAATACCTGTGTGTGTGGGTGCAGTTGTGTGTTGGCATCCTGTCATGGGAACGTGTATTACTGATTCCCAATGAGGCATCACACTTCCCACTGGCCTCTACCCTTGTAATCAGCTAGAACACTCTCTTACCTCACCACTCCATGTAACTGTACCTGTGATGTCACCCTTCATGGATGTCACATCTGTAGCCACAGTAGCTTAATACACAGCTATCATGCTCTTGGATCAGTAGATGTGTATGGAACGTTGGACATTCTCACTGGTATGTGGCAGCTACATGGTGCATGCTGGTATATTCATACATACATGTGAGTAGTCCACATTGACATATGGGACACTAACTGCAAGCACTGACATCCACCGGCACATGCAATCAATTAGATCTGAAGGAGGACAGCAGAATGTCATGACAAACATGCAGTTACTGTTGTTACACAAGACACATACTGTTAACAGTACAAAATGCATTGTACACCTGTAGTACATGGTATGTCTGCTGCCTGTCAACAGTACTCAACAATCGTAAACTACACTTATCTTCCTATTCTGTTCACCCTGTGCATCAGACCATATGAGTATGTCCCTGCACCGATGGTGTGGATGTCAGGGATGTGGCACAGGCATCATCATATGCACAGGGTGATAATGTTTGCCAGAGGCCTAGGCTGCACCATTGGATGACATCATGTGTGTGGGTTGGGCCTTTGATCTAACTGAGCATGTGTGGATGTTATGCATGTGTGTGTTGCAGTGCCCTACATATGTTTCCAGTGTGTGTGTGTGCATGTATGCACACAGTTCTGCCATGTGTCTGGCCTACACAGGGGTATTATTGACAGTTGCAGACTGTACAGGGCACTACCAGGCACAGGTGCAGCTTGGGTACTGTCCGATGTCACTTGTCCACTGGAACTGTGTCCCTGTTGGGACTGTCCCGGACCTCGTGTACATTGCCTGCTGTGTCGTGATGTGGACAGCACAGCACCTGATGCACTGCTGCTGCTACCGCCACTATGGGAGTGGACATGTGAGGTAGCTCATACACGTTGACCTGAAACAGGTGATGTAGCAGGCCTACACCCACGTGCCCAATGCCTCACTCCTACCAGATGTTCCAACATAGACAACTCATGCTCGCGGATTGTCAGGCCACGGTCAAGGACTCCAACCATGTCTCCCAACTGTTTGTCCAAAGCTTCAGCAATCTGCTGTTGAGCATTTACCATTGCCTGGATGTTGTTGTTTAAGGAATGGACAGCAGCCCTTTGAAGCCTCTGATCTTCTCTGTTGTGCCATTCAGCACATGCCTGTGCCTCCATTACAGCCTGAAACATGCGTCTGGTGACACCAGCTGCTGTGCTCTGTCTTGCAGGAGCATGTTGGCCAGAGGTCCTCCTACAAGCAGCACTGGCCACATGCCTGTGTGGGGCACCACCAGTCAGTTGGCTGACACCAAGGTCTGCAGGCACACCTTCCATAACCCCCTCACTTTCCTGTTCCAAGTTACCACGTGCCAAGTGTCCATCCTCTATGGCCACTGGGGATAGGATATGTGCAAGCATGGGATCTGTGTGCGGGGATGAGGGGGATATAGCTGGAATGGCAACCAATGGCTCAGTTTCAGCTCATGACAACTCTGCCTGTGCCTCAATTATACATTCATCATCACTGCTAGAGTCTGTGGGAACACTAGCATCAGATATACCACAGGAGGGCAATGCACCTACATCACCTGTGAGGGCAGACAAGAACTGCACATTACAATCTATACAATAGACACACACACACACACACACACACACACACACACACACACACACACACACACACATGCACACACGCATGTGATATGACAGAAGGCATGCAACATGCATGTGATACGGCAGACGGCATGCAGTGCAGACAATAATAGTGGTAGTTATCATAAATCCCTGGGTTGCACACAACAGCATGCATGTGTCATAGCAGATGGCATGCAAATTACACAATCATAGTAGTAGTTAGCATATATCCCTGTGTTACACCATGTAGACCCGCACAGGTTAACAGTACACCTGCCTGATGTGTGGCATATGACCTTGACAATCACATGTAGTATGACATGTGATCTGCTGATGTCTGCAATGACATGCATACATGTTTAACACAATGGTGTTCTGTCAAATATACAGTGGGGTAATGGTGTCCCAATGCAGTGTTGTGTGTCTGCCCTACAGATATACTACACATTTAGCTGATGTGCATGTCCATTGCAGGGAATCATGAGGCATTTCTATTGCTATACAGTGTGAGTTACAGACACAGTTCATAGCCATGACTGTGTTCAGATACAATACATATATACTGTGGAATGTGACCCATGTCACTGAGGTGTATACACACTAAACCATGATGTGGAAGTTGTGACACAGGTCACTGAAGGGTATACGGATGACACCCCTGCACATCTGCAACCATATTGCTGCTGCCTGGCAACTATGGCCAGACATGGCGAACACGTCGGTACACCATGTCCCACATGACATCTGTGTACCACACACACACACACACACACACACACACACACACACACACACACACACACACACACACACACACACGCACACACACGAGGAGCAAGTATGACATTGATGTCCGACACCACCAAGGGGAATGTACTGTATTTGTGGGCTGATGTGGATACTGTACAGGTGACTGCTCTCATGTTATGACACCTTCAAGATGTTCAACACATCTTATGTGGTGGATTGATGTTACACCTTCTCAAGATGTGCAGAAGCCTGTAGGATGTCTAGTGTTCCACATCTACAATATAACCATTGCACAAAGGCCATAGTTGGACCATGTGTTGCCATTGTACGACAGGGTGTACACACAAGCACATCATGTCTACTGTGTGTGTTGCTCCATGTCTCTGGCCATCCTCCATGGCCATGTGTGCACATGTGTTGGCCAAATTATTGTGATGGGCATCTATTTCACATGTCTGTGTTGTCCCATATGGCATACATCCATAGATGTCATATGCTCCACTGACAACAGGATTATGCAGACAAAGGGTGGTATGTGGGATATGTTTTCAGGTTAGGTAGGCAGTGTTGCACCCAGGCCACTAGATGTCATGGACATGTCAAGATAGCACATCACATTGTGTGACATTCATAGCAGGGCTATGATCCACACCAGTGAATCCTGTGGGCTGGCCATACTCCAGCCCACTGTGTAGTACTGTTTGTATTCCCCACATGTGTAGTTCTGATCTGTAGTACATGTTCCTACAGTGAACAGCACCTCCACCATTGCATGCACAACTGTCCACACATCTGGCAATGACAGTTTGTGAGGATTCATGTCAGTGAGATGATTCACATAGTTTGCAAGTGTTGCACATGGGTAGGCACTGTAATGCAGGTCTAACCTGTATATTGTAACAGGACCATACATTATGTGTACATGTTGTAAATGGCTACATGGCAGATAGATCTGTGCATTACGATTCCTGATAAATAATAATAGTCTCACCTGCAATGGGCTGCTGTCACAGAGGAATGCCAGAGGTACCTAAATAGGAGCAACACAGCAGTATGAGCATTATCCATGCCTGTATAATGGCTACAGGTTGCAATGTGCATGTTAACACATACTCCACTACATTAGACTATACTATGGTGTATGCACATGTGTGCATACACAGAGTAGCATACTATAGTATGTGGCATGTGTGCATACATGCCTTGCATATGATGTTACATTACATATTGTACAGTGACACATGCAACTATATGGAATATAGTTGTTATAGGTGCAGTACTGACTTACCAGGCAACTCCATGCTCAGTGGTTGAGAGACACCCACCTCCACAATATCGGCTAAGGCTTATGGATGTGGTTCTGCAGGTGTCCCCAGGTTGGCCAGTAGCTCCTCGATACATGTGAGTGGGGGCTGGGTTGGTGGTCCACCACCTGTTGCACCTTGTTCCCTGGCAATTGCATTTGCATGCTGTTTCACCCATCTAATGAGGTATATACAGTGTCTGTGCACCTGCTGGTATATGCGGTTGTGGCCACCCAAATCATTAACCCTCCTGCGAAGTTCCATCCACAGGGCATCCCACTACTGTGCATCCTGTGGCACATGGCTGAACAGGATATCATGATTGTCAAGTAGGTATGGGATGAGGACCTCATCCTCCAAGCAGGTAAAAGGGGGTAGCCTTGCATGCAGCATACCTGGAAGACATAATGATGGAGACAGGTCACAGTAACTCACAGAGACATACAGAGCTACAGCTGAACATACATGTGCATCACATTTATTATGTTTAAATAGTTGTATTTGCAAACCTACATGACATTGACGAGCTTGTGTTACACACATGTGACACTCAATGATGAGTGGATATTATCACCATATATGTGTGTGTGTCACCTGATTACATTGCTCATACTCCATGTGGATACTGCCTTGATGTGGGCATGTCTGTTTACCTGTACTGGTGTTCCTACCTATCAGCACATGGCTGGATGTGTCCACATTAATGCAGTCGACCTTGATGCTGTGTATATGTCACATATAAAGACTTACACTGCCTCAACAGACATTACCTGTAACTCTGTAGACTTGCTCACATAAGGTTTTACATGTATGTGTTCTGCCATATACATCTACATGGCACTGTACAGCAATTCAACATCCTGCCATGTATCACCTGTGTTGCACATGTGATACACATGGAACACTAGCAAGCCAGATGGTATTTGCAGGGATGGATATCAACTATAGCATGTACAGTCAAAGTCAACTAGTAGGCTATATGCCATGGGCCATGTATGAATCTAGGATGAATGTTTACCTGACAGTAGCTGACAGGCGGGTATCTTGGGCCAGGTGGAGCAGTACCACATTACTGATCCACAGGGTTAATGATACATTTACCATGCAGTCATCACATCATGTCTGAGAGGGGAGCGATGTGCAGTTTGATGGACAGGAATGCATAGTATGGCAGGACTATGTCAAGTGTATGAGACAAAGATCTGTCCAGCATGTGGAAGGTGGATGTCCATGAAGTATGCGTTTGAGATCAGGATGTGTACGTGAAGCATGTCCAACATCACTTGGTTGGACATGGATTTATTTAGGGTATGCATCATGCTAAATAGTGGAGATGGGGAATGGGAAGGCTAGTGTAGGCCACCTGCACATGGCTAATGCCCCTTAAAGGAAATATGTGATGTGATATGGTACACATAATGTGTACGTGGGCAGCATCTTGTTTTGTCATATGTGTATGATACAACCTGTGCTGTTTATGGCTGGACAATGATCTCTAAATTCATGGATGGCAACCTGTCATTATTAGGGTTGCCACATATGACTAACTGACAGGTGTGGTGATGTAGCTATCACAGGAAAGACAACTGCCCAGCTGCACCCCTTACACACAAGTGTCAATTATGTTGACCGCTGCCTAGGTGGTAGTTCATGGGTACAGGGTTATTAGCATAGGGGTGACAATGCAATATGTAGCTGTCAGATTGTGGCCATATGTCACACACACCTCACCCACAAAGCCCCTTCTGTATGTTGTCCACAACACCCCTGAGTAAGTTATTGCTTCTAGGTCATAGTCATTCGCATACTTCAATAGGCAGATGCCTTCTGTTTGTCTGTGAGGTATGGACTACAATGAGGGGGAATACAATTCATTAACCCTGACTTACTGTAGCTGACACTGCTGTGATGAGCATGTATTATTCAGACACCTTCTGTAGTGTTGGTTCTGCCAGCATTCCAGTTGCAAAACACTCCTGTGACATAGGAATGTACATCTAGTATACCGTGTGCAGGTGGTACACAGTATTGGTGATGTCCTATGACCTGGCAAGGTTATTATATGCAGTGTGAAATCAACCTTACTGTCATCTACATCTGTACTGCTGACATCAATTATTTGATCAAGGTTCATGGCCTTCTAGACCAGACTCAGCAGGGTAGTAGTGCAGTACTTCCCATTATCAATGTTTTCCCCTTTGTGGGTTGTGATACCTGCTGGTGTGCACCATTCAGTGTGTACACAGCCTGACATGGAGCTATGTTTTACATGATGTGTACGTGGAGAGCATCTGGTTTTGCCATATGTGTATGATACAACCTGTGATGTGGACAGGTCCCATGCAGCCTGAGTGCAGCTTGTACCTGCATAGTTGTGGGTACAGGGGCCCTGTGGTGTACATGGATATATGATTATGTACCTGGTTTGGGGGGGCAGTGTGTTTATGTTATCCAAGACCCTATCTGGATTGCTTATTCATGCTCAGCACTTGTTCAGAACTTGTAAGCACTACGTAAGCTACTAATTACTATAGCACTCAATCTTCCTCATTACCTAGAGGTATACAGGTTTTGTACATACTTTTAACACTTGCTTAGAATAAAATAGCTCTTGTACTCACTTTCCTCACTTATCTAGGGGAAAGTAGTTTTATACTCAGGCATGTCCAAGAGTCAACTGCCAGTGTTCTCTCCTGTCTATCTGATGAATCTGGACATCTCTAGGCAATGTACACATTGCCTCATGTACACAGACAACCCTCTCTGCCTGCCACCCAACACTACAACCTTTGAGAGGTGCACTTATCTAGCCAAACTGGAGGTAAAGCTCTCTCTAACCAAGCCTGACCCTGACAGTCATGTGGAGTAGGTAAACATTCACACCACACCACACTCATCACATAGTCTCACTGAATCTACCCCACCATTAACTGAGAAAACTACTTGTGTACCAACTCATTAGCTCAATGCTTCCTGGAATTCATTAACACCAATGCCTTGGATCAACATATCCATGCACCCACCAGGGGCAACAATATCCTAGACCTCGGCATTACCAACATGAGTGACCGGTGATCCACACCTGAAGTCAACTCCTCGTTGGTCCGATCTGACCATGAGCTGAACACCGTTGATATCCACATCCCGCCCCCACCCCTCATTAAGGGAACCACAGTATAATATGCCTACAAAGCCAACTTCATGCTTCTTAAGACAGACGTGGTGAACGTCATGACACCCGTGCAGATGGACAATACTGTTACAACTGCTACATGAGTGACCGGTGATCCACACCTGAAGTCAACTCCTCATTGGTCTAATCTGACCATGAGCTGAACACTGTTGATATCCACATCCCGCCCCACCCCTCATTAAGGGAACCACAGTATAATATGTCTACAAAGACAACTTCATGCTTCTTAAGACAGACGTGGTGAATGTCATGACACCCATGCAGATGGACAATACTGTTACAACTGCTAAATCCTACAGAAATGCACTCTATAACCACTTACACTAGTGCATGGATTGTGCTATCCCAAACAGAACCAAGACGCTATACTCCTAATTAAGGAAACCAATCTGGTGGTCTCCTGCCATAAACAAGCTGTACTACAGGAGGAAGACACTGTTGTAAACGGGAGTACAATCCCATGTGTGGCAGAGCTCCCTGGTCAGCATCAGTAAGAAGATGAGATCCCTCATAAGATCCTCCAAAGCTAGCTACAAAAACAAAATCGCCACTAATTCCAAAAACAACCACAAAGCATTCTATAGCTATGTCACACATGTCGATATCAACACCCAGATCTGCTCTGAGTTACAGCACAAAGGCATGAACATTACAGATCTAACTGATATTGTCAACATCCTGGCAGATAGGTTCAGTTCTACCTTTCCCCCCTCCCTCTCAAAGCTGCAAACTCTAAAGCCAATATCACAGCATCCATGGGACCGGCCAACACCCAGGCTGTGTTTTACACAAACTTCAGAATGTACTAGCACCCCACCTATGCACCATGTTCAATAATAGCCTTGGGCTCAGTCCTAGAACCCCTCATGTTCGGTATATACTTTTCTGATGTACAGGCAAGCACAGGAGAGCTTTGGCTGAAAAGGTTTGCAGACGACTGCAAACTAGGGGACATAATTGTTTCCCCAGCTGTTACAGACACCCTCTGGAAGGGTCGCACTGAGACAGATACCTGGTGTCAATATCATGGCCTCAAGCTGAATACCAAAGAGTGCATAGTCATCCCCTTTGGATATAAGTTAACTGCAGTGGTGGTGCTGTGGTAGCGTTGTCGTCTCACAGTAAGACGTTGTCCTGTTCGATTCTCAGCTAGGGCATCTTCTGTGTGGAGACATGCGTGAATGGGCGTACCTTCGTTGAAGGTTGTGCATGAGGGCTGGCAACTCAGCACATAAAAAATCTACTGCCAATCATTAGCGGACTGGAGTTCCGCTGTGGTGACCCCTAACCGGGAAAAGCTGAAATACACAACAACCTGTGGACTACCACATAGGTGCTAGTCCCCTACATACAGAAAAGGTAATAAGGGATCTAGGAACCCCAGTAGATAGCAATCTCTCCTTCGATACCCATAATGACAAGGTGTTAGAATATCCTTCTACATGGACCCCCTAGTCTCTAATGGGTTTGCATCCAGATCAAAGTAGGCCATTGTGCCTCTCTATTCATGACTTATTAGACCCATTAAAGGATACAACACCCCATTTGGGATATATCTTACAAGAAAACTGTAACAGCTTGGAAGACCACTACAGTAGCACACCAAGGGGATTACTGACCTCAAACAGATGATCTATGCAGCCCAACCTAAGAAACTCCAGCTGTACTCGGTTGCATACCACATACTCACAGGTGATCTCTGCTTGACATGCAAGGCCCATGTTCAACCCAGTATTGCTGGATATGCTTCAACTAAACAGAGGCCCTTGAGAGCCACATGCTCTAGGGATATATACCTAACCACAATGATAACTAGACGTGCTGGACGGATAGATTCTTGACCCGGACACTCCCCATGCTTTGGAACATGATTCCAATGTACATCAGGCAGGGCCCCTCACTAGCACTCTTCAAGGGAAACCTTGATGTGTGGATGGGAGACAGACATGTACCCCGGGGATCACTGCAGTGGCTCTGCTGGACAGAGGCACAGGGAACTAATGGCTCTGCCATTGAGAGGCACAGGGAACTAACCTATGGAGGTGGTGAAAGCCAACACACTCTAGCTAGGCTTATAAATACCCTTGGTAAGACAGCCTAGTATCTACCTTTGCACTTATTACATGTCTTATGTGCATGGATAGTTAAGTTAACTAGCTCTTCCATTTTACTTTGCTATCATGCTGATAAACTGTTGGGTGACTAAAAGTCATATGTATCATGTTATTGTGCATTGTAAATGCCAATAGACATAACTAATGTTTGCCTAACATAACATTAATGCTATGTAACATGTAATACATATCTGCCTACAATACTGTACATTACACAGTTATTGGCACAATATCCCACAATGCAAATCATAATTGCACAGTGGGCCAACCTTCGACATGGTATTCTCAGTAATACACCCATACATATGGCTACTGTTACAATATATCAACATATACTATCCCCTGTTATAGCACATACTTGTTGGACCAGCCCTGCCACTGACAGCGGCTGGTGAGGAATATTTGTATTCAAAGCCCTTATATAGCATCCCTTGTGGTGTATGCGGTGTTTACCTTGTGACCTACAGCAGTGCACACAAATACTACAAGCGTTGCTATGCTCAACAATGCATCACTACAAGATAACTGTTTCTACTATATGGATTGTGTGCACTTTAAATACTACAGAACAGGTACTAAATACTCAGACATACTGACTGTTCTACATACCTTATTAGTAACCTGAGGTGTCGTTAACTGTTGATTCAATCCTTTTCAGTTTGTGTTTCAATCTTCTTTGCAACGTTCTGCTGGTATATACGGATGGTTTGAATGTGTGATATGCCATCCTTTTCTAGTTAAATATCGGTAATATGTGGTATCCTGACCACCAATTGGTGTTCCAAAGTAGTTAATTAGATGCACATCAGCTGTGCAGCTATTCCATTAGCCGATACCATGGCAACAGTTATGTATAACTGAGTTCTCCTTTGGTCGTTGTCCGTTTGCCTAACTTTCGAGGAAGATGGCCTGGATGTGTTGTTTGTGATGTATTTCAACAGCTATATGGGGACAGACAGAGATATATTAGCTTCATGACTCCCATGGATTGTGTGTAATGGCTAGACGATTTTGTTCTACATGTGAGTACAACTGCTATATTTCAGAACATTGCTACTTATGCAGGGTTTGTTTGTATGTGATACTTCTGCAGATGTTTAAGTCTGGCAAGGATGTTTGGGCAGCTCAAGGCTGTATGGCTATGCATGAACTGTTATGTGGTTTACAGTGTGCTCACCAGACATCCTTGATTTGGTGTACATGTGTAGCATACTGTGCTGTTACTCTGTAATTGGTAACACATCTTGGTGTACACACAACACTCTGAAACGGGATTAGTGCAAACAAACCCTGTAACATCAGGAGCTGCTACATTGTATAACAGCAACTATTTCACATAGGACCAAGTTAGTGTGTCTCTGACAAGGTATGTTAAGGCTACTGCAGATGTCATACAATGATTTGTGATGTTATTACAATTTGTATTGTAATTTATTTGGGTGTGGGGGTGATGTTGGTGGGTGTGCATAGCAGATGCAGGTGTGTAGGAACTGCTTTTATACATAATCAATATGTGCGTGAGGGTTCCTTCCCTATTTGAACACCTGTCCTTTAGTGGACTAATACTATGATCATTGCAGGCTGATTCATTAAGGCACTGTTATGTGGTTCCTGTATAGCATGCAGGTGATGTTAGTCCTTGAATCCTTTCGGAAATACATCAGAATGTAATAAAGTGTTGCTACATGAAAGCTGTGTATTTCTGTCATAGGTATTTGCAGTCATTGTAGTAGTGTTGGTGACTGACCCTCTTTGGCTAGGGTTACCACCTTTTCATATGGCCATAGTGGGACATTTTCGGGACATACATCAGAATTTACAGGCCGACACAAACCCACGGACAGTACAAGGGATAGAGCTTTCCTTTCTTGCCTAAATATAAGCTTATTCTTGTAGCAGTTTAGTTGCTTATCCTGTTTCTTGTAACATGTAGGTATTTTAGATACAGAAAGAACTATTGTATGCAGCTATTACATTACATATGGGACATAACTATGTCCTACAATCCCAGGACATTTGCCATGTTTAATATACTTGGTCAGGACACAACCAGCCAAAGAGGGACTGTCCCTCGCAAAGTGGGACAGGTGTTAACACTATCATTGGCTCATGTCCATAGCACATATTTGTAAAAGTATATAGGCATATACTCTCCATATCCTTTGTTCATAAAGGTTGGTCGTGGCGGAATGTGTGATTGCTATGGTCCATGTTATACACATATGTGAACACTTCAACCACTGCATACGGGATACCTACAGAATCCTAAAACCACACAGTTCTGACACACACAGTACCAGGCCCAGACTCCCATACCCCACATTACTGACAGCGACAGTAACCCGCGAAAGTAACACGAACATGGAACACACACATGTACACACAGACACACTGCTACCCATCACATCCAAACAAACCATCCTACACTACGTATGAGCAGGTGGGCAAGTCCCCCTACACCCCATATGTAGGTGTCTGCACCCCCCACACCCCCCACTTTAATATTCTACCTCCTAGATCGTGCAAACAGACACACAAAGCTAACCCACACCCACACATTACAGTCCCCCAAGAACACACACCACACTCAGAACACACACTTACACACACTACAGCCCTCAGAAATACACTTACACACAGTAACCTACCTGAACTGCAACACCAGAAGCACTGAGTAACTGTCCCTTAACATCATGATTTTAAATCTCGCACATCTAGTGTTTTGGTACTGTGTTCTTTCAGACCTTAAGCCTTTGGATTACGTGCGTCGGTATGTAAAGCAGTCGGTATGTAGTAGCTATCCCATTTATATGTACCTCCATGGTTATGTAGATGTTGTTAACCTATCTATATACCTACATATATATGTATATCCCCATATATTGACATATCTCTCTCTCTCTCTCTCTCTCTCTCTCTCTCTCTCTCTATATATATATATATATATATATATGATGATGTATATATATATATATATATATATATATATGATGATGTATATATATATATATATATATATATATATATATATATATATATATATAAAACATACACCTTTCATCGGGTATATGCCAGTTTGTCCTATTTCCACACATTCCTACCTTTTGTGTTTTATCCTGTCAGTATACACAACTGCCATTGGTACATCTCAGGTAGCTTAGTGGTATGTTATTGTGAAGATTGTGTACATGGCTGCATATTCTAATCCTGGCAGTTTTTTTTTACCTCTCAGAGCAGGCACTGGTAGTGCAAGGGTGATTAAAGCACATTTCAGCGGTTGTGTGTTCCACATGTTTATTATTCTGTGGAACACTACCTATATGTGCAAGCTGTGTTTAAGGTATACCATGTAACATGTAAACATCTGAGAAGATTCCTGTCAGAGATACTCTCCATTATTTGGAATTACATCCCTGATTACATTATACAAAACCCCTCACTAACACTCCAGGTTATCCTTGCAGAGTGGGTGGGGAACAGTGGATACATCCCAGGGAACCCGCAATTGGCTCTGCTCCACAGTGGGACAGTTAGTTAATCGATGGGGTGGCGACAGCAGACACTTTTTGCCTATGCTTATGAGTGGCCTCGGCAGTTGGGCATGTACCTACCTATGTATCTATGAACCTCTACATACAGTATGGACACATGCTGATAGCTTAATTTACTGTTCAGATATTGACTTACCTTGTGCCAATGGTGGTTGTTTGTACAATAGTTGAGGGCTACCTATGTAGGATGCACACAGTAGACCACCTATACATGAAAATTTACAGGTGGTCGTGTGTGTGTGCCATCCATGTTTGCTGTGTGTGCAGGTGGAGAAGGGTGTCATTCCATGAGTGCCTACACTGTCAGTGTGTGTGCTATACATTCCCTCTTTGCCAAGGCATGGGCATACTGGGCATGCCTCCGTCTGCCTACTGGGGCTAGCACAGGGTGTTTGTGGTCTGAGTCCCTCTATGCCTGTGGGTCCCTTGGCAATGTTGGTGGGCTGTGAGGGCCTTCACTTTTCTTTCCCTGTTGCAGCTGTTTCTGCAGGATCATATTGTGTAGCATGGCACATACTATGAAGGTGTGGGCACACGTGCCTGTAGAGTACTGTAAGGCTCCAACAGATATGTCCAAGCAACGGAGCCATGATTTCAGCATCCCAAACATGCGCTCTATGATGATTCTGGTTTCTGTGTGGCTGTGTGTGCATTTCTGATGGGAGTTATCATCCACTGTTGCAGTGCATAGCCAGCATCTACCACCAGGTGGCCATATGGGATATCCCCCCTGGCAAATACCTGATATAGCTGTGAGGCATGCCAGATGTAGGAGTCGTGATAGCTTCCAGGCCTGCCAGCACATGCATCCATGATAACGCTCTGGGCATTGTACATGACCTGGCAGTTGATGGAGGGGTATCCCTTGCAGTTTATGTAGTGCCTACCCTGCTCACCGGGTGGTGACTTGATGTGTATGTGCGTGCAGTCTATTGCACCCAGTACCTCCGAGTAGTCTGCCACACGGTGGAAGAGACGCATACTGCTGGCCAACTCCTCCTGCATTTGGGGGAAGTATATGTGCTCATTGGAATGTGGTAACATAGCCTCCAGGAACTGGTGGTGTACCCTGGATGCTGATGCCTGTGAGATCCCCATGATATCCCCAGTTGGCCTTTGTAAGGCATCTGTGGCTAGTATTCTCAAGCTTACACATACCTTCATGTCCACTGGGATGGGTTCCCCTTTGTTACTTCTGGCTCTGAGGAGTGGCCGGCACAGCTCAACAAATTGCTGTATGATGTCCCTGTTCACACTGTAATGCTCTACTATCTCCAGATCATGTAGCCCCTTGTATGTTACCCTGGGTATGAACACTCTTCTCCTCCTCTGGTGCCTGAGATAATTGTCAGCATCATCCTCCACACCACCGTCAGTCTCCAACACATGCTGGTGAATCAAAGCTATGGTGGCCCTTAACATGTACATATTAAAAGTTCCCCGTCTGTATACACCAATGGTGTAGTGTGTCTGGGAATACACAAGGGTATGTGTGAGGCTTTCACACCTTATACTATTGTGCAATGGATGATGCTGGTGTAATTGGGTGTGTTTGTGCAATTCCAGCTGTGGGGTACCTTAATTATTGGTTTTACAGCAGTTACTGCTATTGTGGGGCCTTTGGTGTTGACTTACACTTGGCTGCCGTGATTCATCTATTGCCCTTTACTTCAATTTTCAACCCGATTCCCCTCCCATTGTCAGGCATGCATCCATCTGCCGGATTTCTTGTTTTGTACTTTCACAACCCAGGATTGTGTTGGGAAATGTGTTATGTAGCTGAACTACTGCAAGTTTGCTTTGTTCTGCTGTGACAGTTCTCTTTTCTTTGCTGTATGGCACCTCCCCTTTCCTGTTCTGCAGGTTACTACTAGCAGCCTTGTTAGCTGTTATCAATGTCCCACTGTGAGTTTCTAGGTGTTAATTACTCATTTGTACTCCAATTATCATGCTGCAGCATTTCCTTATTGTCTTCCCATATCCTTCCTGTTTCAGCTCTGGTGCACGCCGCACACAGCCGTTTACCAGGTTTCGAGCATGTTTTCATCCACGTTCACCTTGTATGCTCTCAGCTAAGCAAAGCTATGGCTACTTCCACACCCCTATTCTGTGGCTTTGCTTAGCAACAGGCAACCCGGATTAGCAATGATACAATGTGCTTACAGCTACTGTGGCACACCCCTCTCTTGATGTCATGTTTACCTCCAGGCCACTCCTCAGTGTTGTACCGCTATGCTGTGTGGTACATCCTTACGCCGGCGGGGCGTTTGCGATTCAGTATTACTTGACTCATTTGCATGGCATTGACTACTAATTCCTAATTACCGTGCAGAACACTGTCAATGACTCTTAGCAACCCTTGCACCATGGTTGTGGTGTTGCATGCATGCTATTGACTATTATGGGGAATTCATAAATTGTGTTACATTGCAGTTTTATGACATCTAAATATATTTTCCTTGTGATCCCGTTTGCGCACAGATGCACTGCGGTTTTACTTTGCGTTAGTGTGGCCATGTCATTAAATGTTATTTTTTATGTGTTGTGCATGTTTTGCTATGCCATTGGCTATATATTTAGCCATTGGCATATATTAACATTATAATACATAAGTCTGGTCTGCTTTCATGGCTCCGATTTTATGTTTGACAAAATGTAAACCGTTTTTTTTTTTGGGTTTACATTTCTTCATGTTTACGCTATGCCTGTACCACTTCATGAATCGCTATATACCTTCATTTGCATGCTACACTGCTGCACATGGGGTAATTAGCATACATGCACTGGGAGCTGCACAGCTCTGGCATACGCTGGTAGTGCACGTGGAAACAGCTCGCACCTGAATCGCTCGGTGGCCATATTTGGCGCTAGATTGCAGACGCTACTCTGGCACCTGGCACAAGCTTCATGAATCCCAGGGACTGTCTTTTTCTCTATTATCTTTAATTTTATTTTCTGTTTTTGTAATAAGGTCTACTGGATAGGTTCTCATTATAAAACATTCTGTCATCAAATCCATTTCTTTAAAAAATACAATTACCTTCTGTCATATGTGTATTAACTGTGCACATTTTAACTCTACACATCAAGCCATTTTTTATTTTTTTGTTTATGTGTTTAAAATGGTACATTATTTAAGACCAAGTTGTGAACTCATATTAACAGGTATTTATATGCTAATACTTGATTTTTTTGAAGGTCTGCTCTTATCTCCTTATTCATCAATTACTTGTCAGTCAATTAATTCCCAGACTGTTATACCAGTAATTTGGTTCCAGAAGACCAACATTCTTTTTCTCCAGTAACAGGAGCAGACATATCAACACTTAAACCTTAGTGAGACCAGAACTAGTAGTAGTCAGGCAGTATCCTTACAGGTGAATTGACCTCTCCTCATCATTCTTGACATTCTTTCTTTTCAGTAAGTACTGCTTGATTTTACATTGTCTAACTTAAGTTCAGAATATCTGCCTAAATACTTCATCCATAAATCACCAGGGCCTAGTTATTAGTTTCCCTAAAGTTTCTGACGGTGTCCTGTATAGACACAGACACGTTGAGTTGGCATTTTTCCTGTAAAAGCATCCTTGAAATTTCACCAGTACCTGTTTGCACACAGGACAACCAGTTTGTAGTGACAAGCACTGCCCCCAGAGTTGTGAACCTGATACTCATGACATTACTTTATATTCTCACTTCAACTGTATAATCAATAAAAAGGGGTCTGTTATCATGAAGATGAACTTTCCCAATATCTCTGTTACCAGCCTGGTGGATATGGGCATCCTTAGGCAATGCAGAGTATGCCTCATGTTTACTGACCACTTAATTCTCAAACAAACTGATATTGTATGTGAGAGATGGATTTACACACTGCCACTGGAGGCAAATCTCTCACATAAAAGTACTCCTAATGTCAGTCAGGTTGTCAGTATTACACATGATGTACCCTTCACATACAATTCAAAGCAGGCCTATAGACAGACCCACGTATGCTGAGGCAGTTAAATGTAATCTTCCTAAACCCCAAAGACATCCTAGATGAAGTATACATAACAAATACTCTCAGCAGCCCCGAATGCACTCTTTCAAAACAACATCCACATCAACATATACAGTTACATCTCATGGAGCCTCTACTTTTAAGCCCATAATGCAAACCACCACATAATCCAACATTCTGGTCATTGGAAACTCTACTGTGAGACACTCTGATGTCCCTCTCACCAGGCTGAGTAAGGAGAAAGTCACAGTCAGTTGCTTATCAGGTGCCAGGATCCATCACATTACCCACACATTCGGTTCACTGGACCACAAGTACCAGTATGACTCAGTCATAGTCCATGTGGGTGTAAATGACCTGAGGTGTACCTTCCTAGTCTATATGAAGAGAGATGTCATGAAGTTTTTCGAATATGTGTCCCAGGCAGGTATGAGCCTAGCAGTGAGCAACATTATACCTTCTCCAAGGATGATGCCACAATATGAACAAAAGATGACTTACTTTAATAATTGGCTTAGTTCCTGGTGTCATTTCAAGGGGGTGCACTATTTGTCATCATGAAAGGAGATGGTCAACAGACCATGCTGCTTTGTCAAGGATGATCTGCACCTCTCTCCTCTGGGATTCCAAATATTAGCTAAAACACTGTCCTCCCCCATAGTGTCTTTTTTAGACAATGTCAAACTGAAAGTACTTCCCACATAGCAAGTCAACACCAGGAAAATCTAAAGGTATTGCGATGCTAGGAGTCTAAACAAAAAACTCCACTCCCTACAAGCTTTCCTCACTCTAGAGAATGCTGACATCTGTGTGGTCACTGAGACATGATTTATAGCAGAGAGCATGCTGGCAGTGCAAGGCTATAATGCCTTCCACACCTTTAGCCCAGTTACTACTCAGATGGGGTCTAAAGGTGGAGGTGTCTTGATTTACATCAAAAATAAGTATACCTCAAGGCTGGTCAAACAGGACAATACACTTGAGCTTCTCCGTGTTCAAATCACCATAGGTAAAATTCCATACCATTTCCTTGCAAGCTATAGGTCACCCTCTATGACTCAGGAAACCCATAACATGCATTTAAACTTACTGGTAACACACACCATCCAACCCAATAACATATTCATGGGTGACTTTAATTACCCCACTATTAACTGGGAATCATATACAACACCAAATGTACAGGTACAGAGATTAATGGGATTTGTAAACACAAAATTCCTGGACCAGATTGTCAGTATACCAACCAGGTGTGCAAACATACTGGATCTGGTCCTCACTAATGTAGGAGAATGTTGCACACCTCCTAGTTTAATGTTATCTATGGTGAGGTCAAACCATAAAATGATCTCCTTTGAAATAAAGCCTGGACTCCTAGCTTACCCTAGAATATTCAGGAACTTCTCTAAGGCTAACTTCCTACTATTAAGTGAAAACCTGGCAAAAGTTCAAGCCCCTGTAAACCCTGAGAACACTGCTACCTATGCGGAACTGTTCACAGAAACCGTATGCAAGCATGCTAATAGCTGCATATAGGCAGCTGTACCCACCAGGAAGTACAGAACAAACTCAAAAAACAAGCTACCCTGGGGGAATCACAACATCAGTAGGCTGTATAACAGAAGGAAGAAAATCACTGCAAAAATCTGGAGGTACAGCACTCAGTAGGATAAAAACACTCTCATCAAACTAAACAAGCAACTCGGAGGACAAATAAAGTCTACCAAACCCAAATTTGATGTAAATTTAACCTCCTAGGCTGAGGACAACCACAAGGCATTATTTAGCTATGCCTGCAACCTCAAAGGTAATTCACAATTGTATACAGAGCTCATTGTTAATGGAGTCACCTATACTGAGCCAGATGACATAGCAAACCTACTGGCCAACAAATTCAGCTCCAACTTTACCCCTCTCTCCTCCTCAATCTTTCCTCAGGAAATACCATCAAATATAACCCCTGGTAACACTAGGGAACAGGTCCTTAATGATCTCTCTAGGGCCAAGAACACTGCATCAGTGGGGATAGACAATATCCCAGTATGCCTTCTAAATAGCACGAAACATAACCTATTGGGGCCTCTGAAATTGCTATTTAACTGTAGCCTCCAAACAGGCTTCATGCCTCATGAATGGAGAACAGCAAGAGTCATCCCTCTGCAAAAGGAGGGCCATCTACAGACCCATGTCTCACTAGTATTATATGCAAAGCCATGGAAAGAATTATCATGGAAATGATCAATAATGACTTAGGAAACTTCCAGACACTGGACTCAACCCAATTTGGTTTTGTCAAAGGCAGGTCATGCCTACTCAACCTGGTGGATTTCTTTGAGAAAGTCACCAAAGCAATGGATGAGGGCAAAATCATTCAAACTACCTATTCTTACTTGGCCAAGACATTTGACACAATACCCCACTCTGAAATCATTGATAAACTCAAGAGGTTTGGGACAAACTCTTATATCACCCAGTGGATTGCCAGCTGGTTCACAGACAGGACCCAGGAAATTAGAATTGGGGATTTTACCTCTACCAAGAGGTCAATCACAAGCAGACTCCCTCAGGGATTGGTCCTTGGACCTCTCCTTTTTGAGATTTACTTCTATGAAGTCACGGCATATGTTAATGGCTTCTGGTTGACCAAATTTGCTGATTATCGCAAATTAGGATCAGTCATTGAATCCCCTACTGAGGCAGATATTCTCCATGAGGGGATGGTGTCAGAGCCATGGACTAAAACTAAATGCCAAGAAATGCATAATAGCATCATTAGGGAAGTCATCCACCCCTGGTAACTATCATATTGACAAAATACCCTTAAGAGCTAACCCAGTAGTCGGGGACTTGGGGAAATACATAGACAGTACTCTAGACTATGAACATCACATGTCTACAGTAGTGAGGAAATCATTCTATGTTGTGCAACTTATAAACAAAGGCATGGAATCTATGTCCAAGGAAATCACTGTTCCACTGTATTTGGCATTCATCAGACCTATCATTGAGTATAATGCCCCCTTTGGTATGTACCTAACCAGGCATAGCCAACAAATAGAACATTCACAGAGGTTCCTCACTGAAAGGATACAAGGCGTAAGTAACATGTCCAGTGCTGACCATCTGATGGCCCAATCCCTGTATTTTATCTTTTACAGGCTGTTGAGGGGAGATCTATGCCTGGCATACAAGGCATTGTCAGACTGCACTCTGATGGACTTCCTGCATATCCACAAAACAAATAGCACTGAAGACTTAAACCTTGTCTGTGATATAAATAGGACCTGCTGGGGAGACAGGGATATATATCACTGACTACCCTTTTCTCTAGAATAGGCTCTCCATCCATGTGAAGCAGATTTCATCCCTAACCCAATTCAAGTGCAACTTGGACAACTGGATGGGAAACATGAAATCCATCCATGGTTTGGCACCTATGTCTCTAATGGACACAGGTTGCCTGTACATGGTTTATATCCCAGGTCCCCACTTGTAAATGCTTCACCTCCCAATCCCCTGCTTATACTTATCAAGGGTACCAGAACTTGACATAGATTTCGGACTGTCACGGTCAACAAATGTAAATAAATAAATAAATGTATAGCTAGGCTTAAAAAAGCCAAGTAAATATCAATGAACCTATTAACCTATCAGCATTTGCTAAATTGGTTCATAGACCTTTTCAAAATACTATTTCAATTTAAGCAATGTGCATCATTTGCTGGTATTGTTCTACATTTTCCTAGCTTTCACTTGTAATCTTTTCTGAAGATTATATTACCAAAATGTTTTGTTGACTCTTCAGTCTTTAACATCTGTCTTCAGTGATCAGAATTTCTTCTCGATCTGTAACTGACATGAATATGATGGTGATAGATCTTTTCTTGCATACTCTACAAATCACCTCCAAGTTGCATTAAATGCATTTGCAGAAGCTTACCAATGTGTCTGTCCCTTACTCAGTGTTTTGAAAATTATGTTGCTGTATCAAAATGCTCACTATTTGCATATAACCAGATCCAGCTACAGATTTTGGAAAGAGACAAGCATTTTTCTCCGCTTCCATTTTCCTTTGTGGCAAACATAATCAGTAAGGACAACCCTGGATCAAATATAGTATTGCTGCATTTGACAAACTTTTTTAGAGCATATTCTCTAACTTGGATTTTAAAATGACGCCAGGATGTATAAATGTAATTAGGTCTCATCCTTAGCCTAAAAGGTGGATGCAAAATATGAGTCAGTTGTCATCATTGTATAAAAAGAGTCCAAAGAAGTACAACCACTGATTTATTCAGAAATTCTTCACAAGACTGAAGACTGTCTTATTGACTGTAAAATTCTTCCTGATGCTCTTGTCACTAGAAGCAAGTAAATTATAATGATATATTAGTTTTTCTGGACTCCACATTCTGTTCAGAGGTCTGATTCTTGTTTCCCAAAACAGAGGTTGCCCTCCCTGATAAGTCATACTCAGAAATCCTATGATACTCAAAATGCTGCAACAGCACAGTGGAACCATACCTTATGGGAACAAATGCTAACATCAGAAGCTGGTTTGCACTCATATGCACAAGGACGATTTTGCAATGTTGTGGCTTGAAAAATACATTTAGGAGAAGATTATAGAATCACCTCAGAACCCAGCAATGAAAAGTTGTGGAATGATCCTTAAAATGGAGATTGGCAAAGACAAAATGTCACCTCATCAAGTTTTGTGCCATTTCTTTTGAATTGTTTAAAGAATTGTTTTGTAAATGAATTTTGGAAAAGGTTCCTCATCAGTGCATTTGAATTATAGTTATTAAAGTTACTTATTACATATGCTTTTTGATCTGTATCTGTTGATTACTGACCATCCCCATTGGTCTTGAGCCTATGGTTCTGTCATACTGTGCACTTTCATCAAGGATGCAACAGCTGACAAGAGGGGTTATTTTCCAGGAAGATATGGAGGTGGTTTCTATCTTTGCAGGAGTCTGACAATCAAGACATTCCTGGTGAAGCCCAAACCCCACTCTTGGTTGCTGTTGTGAAAAAAGTCAGCATCTACTTCTCAGAGGTCCAGGCAAATACAAAAGGTCTGTGGCTGACCAAGTTTGCGGATGAATGTAAATTGACTGCTGTCATTGACTCCCCAAATTATGTTAACATACTTCAAGAGGGTCTCACAGCAACAAATGACTGGTGCCAAAGTTATGGTCTTAAGTTAAATACAAAAAAATGAATTATCATACCATTCAGCAAAAACATGGCCCCTACTGATTACCATATTAACGGCAACCCCCTAAGCACACAACCTGTGGTGAGAGACCTGGAATCACAAGTTGACAACAATCTCACATTTGACCATCATGTAGCAGCAGTGGTCAGAAAAGCCTTTTACTTGGTTCATCTCATAAGTAAAGAGATTGCATTCAGAAAAAAAGAAGTTATTACCTCATTGTACTCCACCATTATTAGGCCAATAATTGACTACAACGTCCCATTTGGTATGTACCTCTCCAAACCCCTGCACCAACTGGAAAGGCTACAAAAATATCTCACAAAGAGAATCCATGGCCTCCAACACCTGTTCTATGTGGACAGTCTCAAATCACTATCACTCTACTCTGTATTGTACAGATTGCTCAGAGGTGATCTGTGTCTTGTCTACAAGGCAATCTCAGACCCTGCTCTACTAGAGATGCTCCATATCTGTAAGTGTAACTCCTCACGCAGTACCCGATTGAATGGCTTAAATCTAATATGTGACATTAACAAAACCTGCTGGAGAGACAGGTTTGTCTCCCAGAGGCTGCCCTGTCTCTGGAATATACTCCCCATACATGTCAAACAAAGTATGTTGCTGAGCCTCTTTAAGTGCAACCTTGATGAGTGGATGGGAAGCCACAAATTTGTCCAAGGGGTTCCACTTGTGTCCCTCACTGACAGGGGTGACAGGTGCTGATTGAGGTTTCTTTTTTGGAGATAAACTCTTGGCTAGGCTTGTAAGGGCCCCAGAGCCATTAGCCTAGTAATCTCCTATGATCTTATGATCCTATACTCTCCCTGTGTTTATACATCATGCTACCACCCATAACCTAATGAAAGTTACTATCACTGGTTTAAAATGATTAAGCCCACATCCCTAGTCCTAACCAGTTTTTGTGTGGTGGAAGCTCCACTTGCATTGTGGTGATTGGCGAATGGAAACCGCTTTCCTCTCCACCCCCACCCCTGGTATGGGTGAGCAGGCTTCATCCCCATCCTCTATGCCTGATCTTCCAATACATAAGGCAGTATTCATAGGTTCATAGCTCTATATTAGGCTAATGACTACTGGGCCCATAGCCTAGCCATGCAAACTGAGATTGCCTTGAGTCAATGCCAGGACTTTTTCCTCTGTGCCACACAGCTAGGCTATTATTATTATTATTGTTGCAACAGCTTCTGTAAATATGGAGATGTTATTCTGGTGTCCTTGCTGGAGGGAAACAAGAGACTCTTGAGGAACAGAACTGCCCTGAAACTCTGGTGATGTCTCAGTCCTACTTCAGCCGACAAATCCCCACTATCATTGGACATCATTTCAGAACACTGCCTCCTCACTTTTAATTAACTGTTTTTTTTTCTATTTGCTTCCATATATTTTTCACTGACTTGAAACTGGAGGAATATTCACATACACAAATATTCCAGAAATTCTTTCTAAAATAATAAGTAAAAAAATGGATGACAGAGAAAAAACAAATTTCATCAATAATCACCACAAATCTCCGTACCAGGATCCAATGAAGGCAGTCCCACAACTAGGTGTAAAAGGCCAATATGAAAAACTTATTTTAGTCCACAGAGAAACTTTCCAATCCACGAACATGAACTAGAACGATGTATAGTTATAAAAACTTTTATTAACAGCACAGCACAACATGACAATGTTCAAATGTTCCAAGCAGAAATATTGCAAGCAAAAAGATTTAGCGCTTTCATTTCCATAACAGGAAACTTCATCAGAATAATATGTATATTCCTGCTTGCTAATTTATACAAACTCTGAACTCAATTAATCAATTATTCAAATTGTTTTCAATCTCTTAATTAAAGTTAAAATACAATTTAAAGCACCAAAAAGCAAAGCAAAAGGACTTTTTAAGTCGTTTAAATCATTTTGCAAAATACTTCTTTTAACAAGACTTCTTATAAAGTCATTATGACAGTCACTGTACCACAGGAAAATTAATGTTGTGTTAATAATGTGGTTTAAGAATTAATTATGTGGTTTAAGAATTATTTTTCATGTTGTCCATGAATGAGTTTCTAAAATAATAAAATGGTCAGCTGTAACATGACTCGATTGATAACCCATAGGAATTAATTTAAATCGGAGAATATTCAGTAACCATCTTGCAGTTCTCCTCATTTAAACATTGCTACATCTTAGCAATCTGACTTATCTAGGATTTTATTCATAGTTTTTCCTGCTAACTATGTTGTTTGCAAACTCAAGTGCATGTGTTACGAACATTTATGTATTCGAGGTGTCGGTTATAAACAGTAGTTTTATTATGAGCTCAGATGATTCTAAGGCTTATAGTGGATATAATGATGTAGCTTTTCTACTGTCAGGTATTAGAGCCAGCTTTCCAGGCTGAAGTCCATATTTATTTTCTAGAAAATTTAAGAAAAATGAAAAATGCAGCTTACACAGAAATTTCAGTCTGCATTATTTAGTATATATCAGTGTTATTCAGCTGCCTGAATGTTTACTTGTTCAAATAGTATGAGGACAGGTAAAAGTGAACGAATATAAAAAAATTGCAAACTGCTGCTCTTTTCATGAGCAAAATAGTGGTACAGTGAGGACTGTGTGTTCGCCCTTTTCTCATTGTAATGCAGTCTTATTTATTTATTTTACATTTGTTGACCGGGATAGTCCGACTGGATGCATGTCCATTTTCAGAGGTGGCCCGGGGAGAAAAGCTCTAAGGGTAAGCAGATACAACATTACATAATACCAGCATTACATATTACAAACAGACTATTTACAGAGATTACATAAGTAAGCAAGTTAAACAAGTTCCACAGGTTAGAGTTAATCCCGAGCATAAGTCAGGATTAAATTAAATTACACAGTAAACTGGTTAACAGATTTTTACACATTCTAGAGAGAGTTAGCCAAGCGTGATACATTGACATAGCCAGTTAAGTGCCAAATGTTGTTTGAGTCTAGTTTTAAATTGACCTAAGGTAGAAAGTAAGGTAATATCAGCTGGAAGAGAGTTCCAGGGTCTACTTACAGAGTTTTCAAAGAAAGAGTCACCAGCTGTGTTATTAATTCTGCTAGTCTGAATTAGTAGTTTGTTAGAGGATCGAAGCTGTCTAAGATTGTTATAGGGGGTGATAATATTTTTAAGTGCAGGAGTGTTGTCCGGATTATAGAGGATTTTATAGGCCATAATCAGTTGGTTATACTGGATTTGGCTGGGTAGTTCAAGCCACCCAAGCTGATTTAGATTGATGCAATGATGTGCCCTAAAAGGCAGCCCAGTGGCAAACCTGGCAATGTAGTTGTAGCAAATTGAGAGTTTATTAAGGACAGTCTTGTTTAAATTTGAGAGTAGAGGGGATGCATACAGAAGGGTTGAAAGAAGGTGAGAGCGAGCTATGGCAATTTTAGCTGGAGGGGTTAGGAAGGCTTTTATTCTGTAAAGTGACCCTAGTTTTTTTATTGGTGGTTTTGATAGTTTGGTTAACATGTAGGTCGAATTTTAGATTATTATCTATGATGACACCTAATAGTTTTGTAGAGGGGTCAGGGGAGATTACTGTGCCATCATTTGAACTTATGGTAAAGGTGAAAGCGGTAGACCTACTTGTTGGTGAAAATAATAGCATTTTAGTTTTTTTGGGATTTAAGATCAGATGATGTTCAGAAAGACAGATTTCTATTGTATTAAAGGTGGTCTGGGTAGCTGACCATAACTCTATTGGAGATGTGGCCGAGCAAATCAGAGTATAGTCATCAGTATATTGGATACAGCTTGGGATTACAGTATAAAGGTCGTTAATGAAGATGGAGAACAGCAAGGGCCCTAGTATAGAGCCTTGTGGTACTCCAAGGGTGTTAGGTAGAAGATTAGAGAGTTTGTTCTGCCAGAGGACAGCCTGCTGTCGACCATTCAGGTAGGACTGAAACCATTGAAGGGCTCTAGTATCTAGACAGAATGTTTGCAGGGTGCGGATTAAAAGTTGGTGATCAACCATATCGAATGCCTTGGAAAGATCCAAGAAGAGGGCTGAGGATATATAATTATTGTTGCGATTATGGTTTATGGTGTTGGTAAAGGCTAGGAAGGCTGAAGTAGTGCTATGATGAGGACGGAAGCCATGCTGAGTGTCTGCCATAAGGTGATTCTAGATTAGGTGGTGCATGAGTTGTCTATGAATACATTTTTTCCATAATCTTTGCAAGTGGAGAGTATAGCTATTGGCCTATAATTAGAGAATTCAGTAGATCTGCCTCCTTTGTGAAGTGGGATTACACAGGATATTTTCCAGATGGTGGGAATTTTAACTTCTACTATGGTTCGATTGATTAGTATTGAGACGGGGTAAGCAATAGCATCAGCTGATTTTTGTAGGTACTCGGCAGGGAGTTGATCAGCATAAAGTGTAGTGAGTTTTAATTTTTTGATCAAGGTACGGACAAGTGAAGTGGCGACTGGTTGGAAGCTAAACATGAGTAGGTTTCTAGTGGTGGTTCTTTCAGGACCAGGGGAGCTAGGAGGTAGTTGGCTAGCTAGGGCTTGAATTGTCTCAGTAAAGAATCGGTTAAAACTGTCAGAAACATCTTCAGGGGTTTTATCAATAGTAGCAGCAGGGATTGGGGTTGAAGTTTGTCCAGGATGTAGTAGATTATTTAAACCTGCCCAAAACTTCTGAGGGTTATTTTGATTTACTGTCTGTAAATTACAGTAATATTGTTTTTTGTCTTGTAAAATGGATTTTTTTGTTTTGTTCCTGGATTCCCTGTATTTAATGTGATCTTGGGGGTCTTTAGAAGAATGCCATAAAGCCCATACTTTGTTTCTAAGGGTAATTTTGAGTTTAGACTCTTTAGAAAGCCATGGCGCAGTTTTTGCCTTTGTTCTCTTTGAACGAACAGGTGCATGCAAATCAAGGATCTCAAGGAATTTGTTGTTAAAGTATGCTACTGCTTCCTCTAATGGGAGGTGTTTTAGAGTAGACCAATTACATGAGTTTAGTTCTTGTTGGAATTTGGCAGGGTCAAAGTTTTTATTGTTTCTAACCTTTCTGAGTAAGGGTTGTTGGGAATTAATGGCTTTGTGCTTAATTACATATGTGAGAAGGTGATCGCTTAGGCCATCTGGGAGGGTACCAGAGGTGTACAGTTGGAGGTGACTATTTATGAGTACCCAGTCAAGTATGCTTTCTTTTTGGTTGGGTTTACCTATCCTGGTAGGGGTGGATATGATTGTGTAAATGCATGCAGGTTAATATGGGTGGTTGGGGATTCTGAGGAACATGTGCCCCAGTCTATGTTAAAGTCTCCAAGTAGTAGGATTTCTTGGGGGTAGTGACATGATAGCCAGTGCAGTATATCTTCAAGTGTAGATACATTGTTACCTGGGAGAATGTACATACAGATGATATTAATGCATTTATTTTTATTAAGTTGCAATTTGGTGGCAAGAATCTCTGAGTTATTAATCTGAGGTGGTTGTATTACATCTATGGTGACATTCAACTCAGATTTATAGAGTACAGCTACCCCACCCCCTTCCTGGAAGCATGATCCAGCCTGTGTATGTTGTACCCAGGTGGTAACACTTCATTGTCTGTAGTGTTAGGTTTTAACCAAGTTTCAGATAAACAGGGAATCTCAGGGGAGTGGACATCCAGAAGTGCATGCAATTCATGTAGCTTGTTATTAATGCTTCTAATATTGAGATGACAGGCTAGGACAGTTAGTTGGCCTATTAATTGTAGGTTTGTAGCTTAGATTGCAAGTAGAGGGGGTATGTGTATCTGAAGTGGGTGGGCCAGGGTTGGGGTGAATATCACCACCAAGTATTAGGTTAAGTCTATACTTGGTGATGAACTTCAGGAATTTGTTTATTAGTTTGTGGTAGTGTTTGGATCTAGAGCTAATGTGCCTGGGGTTGAGATGTTGATAGACTGAACAAGATGTTGGATAGGACCTGGTACTGTAAGCATGGTTGAAGGTGGGAGGATTTACAGCTGGGGTGATAGTATGACTTTTCGGGACCTGAAATCCCGTGAGAAACTGGTTTTCATACAAGGTAAGGAGGTATGGTGCCAACAAGAGGGGTAGTAAAGAGGAGTATATCATTATTTGTGATTCAGCTAGTGAGTTAAGGAACTGTTTTACCTGGTGATGCAACACCAGAAGATAGTCTTGAAGCTGGTACGTGTAAGTAGCAGGGAATGGGAGAGTGCAAGGGGTAGGGGGGCTTGCTTCCCTCTGCAAAGACAATAGCTTTAAAGGCTTTTGATTTTTCGATATTTTTTTAAATGTGTTTGAGTAATTGAATTTTGAACACATTTGTTGAAGTACTTTCTACCTGATGTTTTTGTTTCGAAGAGTCAACATAGATTCATATATGTATATATATATATATATATATATATATATATATATATATATATATATATATATATATATATGGATGTATGCCATTTGATGAAACTCTCATTTGAATGAATCACAAGTCGCTGAAGCCAACTGACTGAAAACCTCATTTGATCAAATCACAGTAGATACAAAGCATTCTAACAATAAA